>NC_043716.1:54194847-54211966 GCF_006229205.1 Suricata suricatta | reverse complement strand
TGCTCCCCTTTGCTTACTGAGCCAAGTGCGAACTCCGCCTCTTGGCTTAGGCTCATCTACTGAGCCCAGAAGCCGGGGTGCGCCGTGCGGACCGGGGCTCTGGTCTCAGACGCTCCCTTAACAAGTGGGTGACAGGGCAGATCAGGGAGACTCCAGAGCCGTGGCTTCTCCACTCTGAAATGACAGTGGGCTGATGTTGGCCAAGGCTCTTTCCAACTCTTGTAAAGCATTTCCATGCCCTCGTCCCCATCCCCCTCTGCTTCTGGACCCTGGAGATGTGTTTGCCACTGCAGGCACCGGTCAGGGGCTTCTGCCAGCCCCCGAGGCCAGGGCGGCTCCAAGAGCCAGGCCTGCATATGACAAAGCACTCGGGCAGAAACTGCACACGCCAGTCCAGACCTTGGCCCCACACGGACATGGAAGCACCTGCTAGGAAGAGCCCACGGCCTCAGGCCACGTTACAAGGATCTGATGACCCTGAATCTTTCCACTCCTGGCAGTGATTCCGCAGCCGGGTTTAGAAGAGGAGAAAACCTTTCTTCTCACCCACCCGCCCCGGTCCCCTCCAACTGGGGCCCTCACCCCAATCCCCTTTGCCAGCCCACCTCCCGGCTGCACTTCTGAGCCGTTTCTCACCAGCAATGACTCATGCTCCTGCTTTTCCTGCCCCTTCTTCATCAGAATTCACCTGTCCCGTGTTCCATTCTCTCATCGCCTTGCTCTCTGCTAATGTGAAAGCCAAGGAGGAATTGGTGTTGGCGGACTAATGTGTCACCCCAGCTGGGTAGGAAATGTGCATGGAACAAGGACATGCTGACCGAGCCTCCACGCAGAGAAGTGACGGATGGTGGCGGGAAACTTGGGCATCATCGCGGCAGGCTGGCCCGAGAGTGATCCGAGGGCAGGGGTCTCTGCCAGGCCCACCCTGGCCACATAGCCAGGCACTATGTAAACCCCAGATGTCAAGGTGAAAGCCATATCTACACTCGGGAATGAAAGGGCCCTTCCGAGCGTGTGTCTCTCATGTGAGCTTGGGGGTCCTGCTTTGGCATTTAAGGCCAAAGGGGAGGAGGGGCACAGCCATGTCTGGTTTGACTCATAAGGTGGGAGAGGGTCTTCCCCACCTGCTCTGGGCTTAGAGGTGGGCAGGAGAGAGTGCCCGCTGCCATTTGACGGCCTGCTGCGGCCAGGCAGGGAGGTAAGGGGCAAAGTTAGCCTCTGAGCCAGACCACCCAGCCACCCCCTTTCAGACTGTCCTCTTCTGTCAGCTTCTTGCCTACAGCACAGATCCGTGTGGAAGGTCCTGTCCGCTGCCTGTTGTAGACATTAGCAGGAAGTTTGTGAATCCTGGGCCATGCAACCTCAGATATACCTTCTTCCTGCCTCAGTTTCCTCGGCTGCCAATCAGGCTTTTTTTTTTTTTAAGAGAGACAGAGTGAAAGTGGGGAAGGGGCAGAGAGAGGGGGACAGAGGCTCTGAAGCAGGCTCTGTGCGGATAGCAGCAGAAAGCCTGATGTGGGACTTCAATTCACAAACCTGAGATCATGACCTGAGATGCTTAACCCACTGAGCCACCCAGGCGCCCCTCAATCAGGCTTTTTAGGGGGACCTGAAAATTCACCCATGGATGCCTGTAAACTGCCTGCTGCCCGGTGCCTATGAGCCCTCACAGCATGGCGGTTATGATTTTTCTTGTTACTGTCTGCCTGTCATGGATGCTGTCAGGGCCCCCGCCCTACTCCCTGGGCATCCATCTCCACAAGCCAAAGGGCAAGTTACTGACAATACATTACGACACGGCCGGCAGCTTTATTTCTGGCTGTGAGAATATGTTCCAACGCACAAGAGCAGGACAGAAGCGCCAGGGAATCGACGCCCTGGTGCAGCCCTCGAGGACTGGACGGACACCCACCTCCGCCTCCCGCACCGGGGTGCTCCCAGGGCTCCCCTGCCCGCAGCGGCGGCTGAGCCTGTAGCGCACCTCGTGCTGGCTTCCTTCCCTTCCTGGCCTCACCCTCCACTCTCCTGCCCTGGGGTCACCTTCGAAATAAACCACTGACACTCACACCCTTGTCTGAGAATCTACTTCCGGGGACCCCAAGCCAAGGCCCTGCCCTGCAGGCCAGTGGCTCTCAGCCCTGACTCAGCAGACTCACTGCAGAACGTAATGAAACAGAAACCCCCCCGCCCTGGTTTGGTACCAAAGATGGGGCCGGACCCATTTGGGTTTTGTTAATGCTTCAAGTGACATCGACGGAACTGGCCAGGGTGGAGAGCCGTGGTCTTCAGAGGAGGCAGAGTCACCTGAGCTAGAAGGGATTCGGGGAGCAGGAATTGCGGGCCCACCTGCTGGGGACCCACATCCAAGTTCTGACACAGCAGGTTCGAAAAGCATCCCTTTTCCGCTCTTTTTCTCTCTCTCTTGAGGCTCCGAACAGAACTAGCCCGACACGGGTGTCCGGGTGTAAGCTCTGCACCAGCCCGGGCAGTCAGAATACGGGCACTTCCTGGCTGTCCCCTGCCGCCCTCCACATGGGCCTGCGGCCTGGCTGGAGGGTCAGAAGCCCAGGGCAGCAGGATGCCCTGGCCAGGCTGGAGGGCCTCTGTCCAAAAACGGGGAGCAGGACTCTGGGGGAAGGGATTTGGGGGAAGTAGGTGATGAACATCTGTGCAGGGGTGTGTGCTCCAAGCATGTAGGGGGTCAGGAGAAGGGAAGGGGCTCCAGCGATCTCCCAGTTCTGGAGGCCAGAAGTTCTAGGTCAAGGGTTTGGCAGTCGGTTCCTTCCAGAGGCCCCAAGGGGGGATCTGGCCCATGGTGTCTGGGGGCCGAAGATGGGGTGGGGGGTGGGGGGTGCTGCGGGCAGCCGCCCTTGGCTGCAGCGGCATCCCCAGTCTCTCCTCCACTGTCACACGGCCTTCCTGTGTGTGTCCCTCTGTGTCCTCTCCTCTTCTCACAAGGATGCCGTCATTGGATTAGGGCCCGCCCTACCACGGTGTGACCTCATCCTATTTCCAAACCAGATTTTGTTCTGAGATTCGAGGCGGACATGGATCTGGATGAATCTGGGGGCGGTGGGGGGCACACTGTTCAACCTACTACAGGGACCTAGTGGGAAGGGGCCGGAGGGGTTAGGCATTGCCGAGGACCAGAAGTCCCCCCAGGGGACACGCACCGTTGCCTTGGGTGAAATGGACCCAGTTATTTCAGGAGTCAGAAATCTGGACTTCCCACAAGCAGTCGCATACGTGGGCTCAGTATTTTTAGAACATTATGCAAGACCAGTAAAACCCACTGGAGGCCTGCCATCCGGGTCCCCTGGGGTATCAGTAGGGGACAAAGCGGGGAGCCCACCAGCCCTGCCAGCAGCAAGCCCTGCTTCTCTGGGGCCCCACTGTAAACAACACTCAATGCCCTTGGAGGAAGGTCAGCGCTCCTCTGTGCACTCGGGCTCCTGAAGGCCTCCTGCCCCTCGCTGGCCACCCCCCCAAGCCTCTTGAGCATATCAGAGCCTTGACTGCCGAACCCACTTTCTCAAGGCATCAAGGTTGCTTCTGGAGCTCCCAGACAGGCCTGGGTGGAAAGAGGAAAAAAAGAAACCCACAGTTGACGGTGTTTGAAATCCTCATTTAATGTGCTCCGGCTGCAGGAGCAGACAGCACATTAAGAGGCAATAGGCCATTGTCCTTTGCCGGAGCGCGGAGCATTAATAATGTCATAACAGCATTTACTGACACTGCGCACAAATCATCAGCGGCCTCCTCGGGCGGGAACGGGCGGCCCCACGCGGACGCCGGCCGCCCTGAGCCATACGACGAGGCCGGGAAGCGGAGAGGGCTGTTTTCTCCGATGCATATTTCATGCTTTCTGTTTCACAACATTTAGGCTAATCCTCTGATTGAAAAGCAGCGTCTGGGGTTTATTTTTATTTGTGCCAGAAGGCCATTCCGCCGCGCGGCGCGTGGGCGCGGCCAGCACACAGCTGTAGCGCTTCGCCTGTTCTGCCGGGAAGTTAGCGGCCGCGGCGGGGTCCGGGCCTGCGTCTGCGCGCATGTGCACACGGGTGGGGGCATGGGCGTGGGGGGTGGGCGGCAGGGAAGCCCAGGAGAGGGGAGGCCCGGGACCCTCCCGAGTGGGCCCCGCCCAGCTCATCATTTAACATAATCATGAGATCCCATTTACTGAACACCTACTACGTGCCAGGAAAGGACTCCGGGATTTTAAAGATGTGACCATGCTGACGGCGCTATTTTACTTAAATCTGCTCGACTTGGGCAACTTAAAAAAAAACAAAAAGAGCTCCCCTTTCTTTCTGGACACTGTCCCCTGCACCACTGCACCACGGGTCAGTGCAGGCACAGGGGAGCAGGCACATGGGGTTAGCAGAATCGTGTCTCCCAAAGAGGGTCACGTCCCGATCCCTGAAATCTGTGATTATGTCAGGTAACACAGAGGGTTGCAGATGGAATTAAGGTTGTTGAACCGCTGAGCATAAAGCCGGGAGATCATTCTGGATTGTCCGGGTGGGCCTAATGTCATCAGTCCTGAAATATGCAAGAGGGAGGCAGCAGAAGTCAGTGTTGAGGGAGGAGACGGGGAAACCAGAGAGACCGAGCTGGCCACGGCTGCTCTTGAAGATGGAGGAAGGGACCACGAGCCGAGGAAGGCAGGTGGCTTCTAGAATCTGAACAAAGCAAGGAAACGGATTCTCCCCAGAGCCTCTGCAAAGACTGCAGCCCTGTCCCAGGGTGTCCTGAGTGTGACTCTGCCCTCGGCCAACAGAGGAGTCAATAGGCCCCGAGGACCCCAGGGCTCTGGTGTCCTCTCTCTTCCTAAAGAGCTAGAACCTTAACCTTGATGGCAGGAAACCTTCCTGCAGTCTCCACAGTGCGTCCACCGCGTTTTGATGCCCCCATTCTCCTGATGTGATCGGTTTATCAGCCAGGTCCCACTTAGTCCATGATCCTAACTGATGGAGATGAACCCACTCTCTCTTCCAGTCTCTCAGAGAAAGCAGGCACCGAGCTGAGGGACCCAAGGGAAAATTGGACTTGCAGTCGGCTCTGTGAGAAATGCTAGTGCCTCCCCACCTCCACCACTCCCCCCCCCCAGCACAATCCTGCTGCAAAACCCTGAGCCTGAAGTTGCCATGAGCCTGAGGCTAACAGCAGACCTTGCCACATCCAGACGCATTTTGAAAGCAGTTGTTTTGTAGTGCGTTATTGGGAGTTTTCCCCTAAGTGCTGTTTTGGTCGACTGTGGTGCACCACTACATTCAACCTGCAGGGTAGAAGTGTGCCATCGACAGACCCCGCCCCCCTCACTGTGCTTCTGGAACCCGGGAAAGCCAGACGCGGGACGGGTGATGAGCAGACTCATGGGACAGCAGGACGCACTTGGCCAGGACACCCAGGACTCCTGTCCTTCTAGAATCCACAGTATCTGGACAGAGAGCTCTTCCTGCTGAGCTGGCTCTTTCTGGCTTATGTTTTTTTTTTTTCTTTTTGAAATCAAAGTGAAATTCATATCATTTCAAGTTAGCCGTTTATAATTGTATTAAATATACAACCCAGGGGCCTTAGCACATTCACCTTGTTATGCAACCCCCATCTCTGTCTCGTCCCCCAAACGCTTCACGGCCCCACGAGGAGACCCCACATCCGCTAAGCGGTCACTTTCCATGCTCCCCTCCCCCAGGCTTTGGAGCTTCTAATTTGCTTTCTGTCTCTGTGGATTTGCCTAATCTGGATATTTTATACAACTAGCATCATCATACAGGATGTGGGCTTTGGTGACTGGTTTTTCACTTAGCAGTACGTTTTCGAGATTCATCCATATGTAGCGTGTATCAAATTCCATTTTCTTTTATGGCCAAACCATTTTCCATTGTAGGGACGGACCACAGTTCGCTTATCCATCCGTTCACTGATGGACGCTTGGGTTTCTTCCGCCTTTGGGCTGCTGTGAGGAATAGTCCTGTTCCTCCTCTTCCCCTTCCCCTTCCCCTTCCCCTACTCATGCCCACCCCCTCTTCCTCTTTGCTGCAGTTAAAATTTTGTTTGAGGGGCGCCTGGGTGGCTCATTCGGTTGAGCATCTGACTTCGGCTCAGGTCATGATCTCATAGTTCGTGGTTTCAAGCCCCTCATCGGGCTCTGTGCTGACAGCTCAGAGCCTGGAGCCGGCTTCGGATTCTGTGTCTCCTTCTCTCTCTGTCCCTCCTCTGCTCACACTGTCTCTCCCTCTCTCTCAAAATTAAATAAAACATTAGAAAGAAAATTTTAAAAAATTTTTTTGAAAAAGTAATATTTGCGGACAACACAAAACTTGAGAGGCTCTCCAAGGCTGTTTCGTGCATTGTCTCCTTTTCAGCTCTGCCCACCCCCACCCCCACCCCCAGCCATCCAGTACTTTCCATGGAGACCACTTAGGGCACCAGTTTCTTGTGCCTCCTGCTTCCATTCTGCGCACCGTTTGCAACCCAGCAATAGGAAACTACTGCAGGAGCCCACAACTCCGTCGACTGAAGGCTTGTGGAAGGCACCAGAAGAGGTATTCAGCCAGAAAGGGGTCTTCTCTCACAAGCTAGAACCTCCCACAAAAAAGACTCCAAGCCTCCGAAGCAAAGACCCTGGAGAGGGGTGTTAGTCCGAAACATTTCTATCCATGTTCACAGCTACCGGTGAGCGGCAGGTGGTAAGAGAGAAGAGTGACCAGTCGAGGGAAGGGGGCGCTTTTCAAGGAGGATTCTGCACTCCCCTCGCAACAGTGGTTTCAGAGGCACAATAGAAGTTTCCATGGCAAAGAGCAGAGAAGCTGGGGTCACAGCTGGTGGAAGAAGGCAGCGGTGAGGGGGGGGGGCTGAGGTTGTTGGGAAAAGAAGACGGGGGCAGGAGAGATTAGCCATCTGGGAGGCCTGACTGCATCCTGCTGGAGGGGTGCCTGCGCGGTTCAGGTCATGACCTCACAGTTTGTGACTTGCAAGCCCCGCATCGGGCTCTGTGCTGACAGCTCAGAGCCTGGAGCCTGCTTCGGATTCTGTGTCTCCCTTGCTCTCTGCCCCTCCCCTGCTCATGCTTTGTCTCTCTCTCTCTCTCTTAAAAATAAACATTAAAGGGGCGCCTGGGTGGCTCAGTTGGTTAAAGCCTCCAACTTCGGCTCAGGTCAGATCTCACGTTCGTGGATTCGAGCCCCGCGTCAGGCTCTGTGCTGACAGCTAGCTCAGAGCCTGGAGCCTGCTTCCAGTTCTGTGTCTCCTTCTCTCTCTCCCCCTCCCCCTCTCATGCTCTGTCTCTCTCTGTATCAAAAATAAATAAAAACATTTTAAAAAAATAAAATAAAACATTTAAAAAATAAATAAATAAACATTAAAATATATATATATATACACCTCCTCTTTTGACCCATAATGCATGTCGGGCGTCCCAAGTGGGCGGTGACCTTCAGAAGGTCTCCAACAATGAGGCTACCAGCCCCTGGCCTGCCGGGTGCTGGAGCTCAGCCGTTGGCTCCATTCAATCTCTGCTCCCCATTCTCTCATCGGATTGTCTGGGACCGTCACATTCAAGGAGACGCACGCCCAGCTCGGCCGCTCCGGCCCCGACCAGACACCGATTGATTTTCTGACATCCTCGGAGAAAGGCACGCTGTGAAGGCAAAGGCAGCAAAACCAAAAATAGGCAAGGGCGACCACGGCCATCTAAACAGCTTCTGCACAGCGAAAGAAACTGTCAACCAGGGGAAAAGACCACCACGGAACTGGAGAAAATATTTGCAAGCCACCTATCCGGTAAGGGGCTAGTATCCAAAAGATACAAGGAACTCACCCAGCTCAGTAGCAAGGAAGAAATGTTTAAAGTTTAATTTAAAAATAAGATGATTTAAAAAGGGCAAAGGACTTGAATAGACATGTTTCCAAAGAAGACACACGAACGGCCAGCAGACACAAGAAAAGATGCCCGACATTACTGACCACCAGGGAAATGTGAATCCAAACGACAATGAGATAGGGCCTCACATCTGTTAGGATGACCGTCATCAACAAGATAAGAGACAAGACAAGAGATAAGAAACGCTGGCAAGAGGGGCGCCTGGGAGGCTCAGTCGGTTAAGTGACCGGCTTCAGCTCCGGTCATGATCTCATGGTTTGTGGGTTCAAGCCCCGTGTGGGGCTCTCGGCTGACAGCTCAGAGCCTGGAGCCTGCCTCCGGATTCTGTGTCTCCCTCTCTCTCTGCCCCTCCCCTGCTTACACTCTGTCTCTCTCTCTCTCAAAAATAAATAAACGTTAAAAAGAACGGAAAAAAAATAAAGAATCACTGGAGACGATGTGGAGAAAAGGAGCCCTCGTGCTCTGCGGGTGGGAATGCAAACTGGGGTGGCCACCATGGTAAACAGCATGGAGGGTCCTCAGGAAATAAACATTTCTGGCGCATGATCCCGCGCGCCCACCTCTGGGTATCTGTGTCCAAAGGCAATGAAATCACTGTCTGGAGGAGATTCCTACACTCCCACGTTCACTGTAACACTGATCATAATAGCCAAGGCATGGAAACTATCTAAGTGTCTATCGGTGGATGAATATATTTTATTATTTATATATATGTATATATACATAACATGCGTATGCACGGAGTATAAATATTATATACACATATACATACATGCACACACATGTGCAATGAAATAGTGTTACTCAGCCTTTGAAAAAGAAGGCAATCCTGCCATGTGCAAAAACCTGGGTGCACCACCAGGGCATTCTGTTAAGTGACCTAAGCAGATAGAGAAAGCATGGTGTCACTTATACGTAGAATCTAAAAAAGAAGAAGAAAGAAGTCAAATTCATAGAAACAGAGAGTAGATGGGGAGTCTGGGTGGCTCAGTCGGTTAAGCATTAGACTCCTGCTCAGGTCATGAACTCATGGTCCATGAGTTCAAGCCCCACGTTGGGCTCTGTGCTGACAGTTCAGAGCCTGGAGCCTGCTTCGGATTCTGTGTCTCCCTCTCTTTCTGCCCCTCTCCTGCTTTCTTTCTCTCCGCCCTCCACGCCCCGCCTTAAAAGTAAATATGTAAACATTGAAAAAGAAAGGAAGGATGGAAGGAAGGAAGGAAGGAAGGAAGGAAGGAAGGAAGGAAGGAAGGAAGGAAGGAAAAGAGCAGAAATGTGGAAGCCAGGGCCTGAGGGATGGGGGAAATAGGGAGAAGCTGGTAAACATACAAACTTCCAGTTACAAGATGAGTCCGTTGTAAAGTCTGAGGTCCTCATGTATAAAACGGTGAGTACAGTTGATAACACTGTATATTGTGTAGTTGAGATTTGCTAAGACGGAAACACTTAAGCATTCTGACGTTGAAAAGGTAAACGTGCAAGATGATGGATTTGTTAATTAACTCGATGGTGGGAAGTCTTTCACGATGCATACTGTATCAAATCACTACACTGTACACTCTAAAAATATTACAATTTTATTTGTCAATTATACCTCAAAAAGGCTGGCGATCAAAATTCTGTATCTTGATTACGGCGCTGGTGACAAGCGAATACAGAGGTTGACACATTTACAACGTGTGTATTTCCATTTTGAAAGCTATACTTCAATAAAGTTGATTTTTTTCTTTATTTTTCTAACTTTTTTAAATGTTTATCTATTTTTGAGAGAGAGAGAGACAGAGCACGAGGTGGGGAGGGGCAGAGAGAGAGGGAGACACAGACTCCAAAGCAGGCTCCAGGCTCCGAGCCGTCAGGCCCCCATTCTGGAGGCCACAGGTCTGAAATCAAGGTGTGGGCATGGTTGATTTCTTCAGAGGCCTCTGTCCTTGGCGTGTGGGACCTTTGCACAGTCTTCCCTCCACCCCCCACCCCCGCCATGTCTGTCTTTGTCCTAACTTCTCTCCTCATAAGGACACCAGTTCTATTGGATCAGCGCCCACCCTACCGACCTCATTTTAACCGAATCACCTCGTCAAAGACCTGTCTCCAAATGCGGTCACAGGGTGCGGGGGGCGGGGAGTTGAGGCTTCAATATGTGAATCCGGGGTGGGGGGAGCCCAATTCAGCCCATGACGGGTGCCCACTCAGAAAACTGCCCCCCCAGCAGCAAAGGGGTTAAAGTGAGAAGCCAAGAAAGCGGGGGCTAGGGAGGAGGGGGAGTGTGTGTGTCTGCATTAAGCAGATTAAGGGGGAAATACTGCTCGGAGGCTCAGCTATAATTAGAGAAATTAATGTCAGGGCTGACGGGAGCAGGCGCTCTCCTGCCTTGTAATGAGGGGAGGACTGTGCTCACAGAGAAGTTCGGGTCCCCCACTACCAGGCTCAGGGGCTCTATAATAAGGGGAGGAGACAGCGGAAGGAGGTTCCATCCAAGTCATTGCATTTGGCTCAGGACGGACCTGGATCAAGGTGACACCGGAGGCCCCTCCGGCAAAGCACACCCCCTCCTCCCGCTAAGAGAGGATGGCTGGCCACCTGCTCCAGCACAGTAAGGGCGGGCCGGCCCTCCTCCTCCAAGAAGAGCCGGCGTTGCTCCCTGAGCTACAAGACAGGGTGTTCGAACCTAAAGATACCAAAGAAGTCATCTAAGTTCCCTGGCCCCCCAGGGCCTAATAGGAAATATTCCCAAGAGCGCTCCTGGTAGGGGTGCGGTCAGGCCAAGTAATGAGCAGCGGGGGACCCCCTGCAAACACTGCATGAGCCGCAAGTCCCAACCTCAGCCTGGGACGCGGGTGATGTGATGCCCACCTCTCTCATTCAGGAGTTCTTCCCTCCTTCCTTCTACCCTCTGCCCAACAGAGGGGAACCAGGGAGAGAAGGGGGAGTGTCCCAAGGCAATGAGAGCAGAGCCAAGCCAGCGGGGTGCAGAGAGGGAGAGAGAGTATGAACTTGACCCAGCCCAGGGCCAGTCAAGTATATTTACCGGGAGCCCAAAGTTGAGCCGGACAGAGCTCAGGCTCCGGTGCCCCGAGTGCAGCCAGGCACACACCCCAACTCGGTGCCTGCGTACTCTGTAAAGAGGGCCTTGGGCAGGGGTGTCTGAGTGGTTCAGTTAAGCGTCCGACTTTGGTTCAGGTCATGATCTCACGGTTCGTGAGTTCAAGCCCCTTGTCAGGCTCTGTGCTGACAGCTCAGAGCCTGGAACCTGCTTCGGATTCTGTGTCTCCTTCTCTCTCTGCTCCTCCCCCACTCACGGTCTCTCTCTCTCTCTCTCTCTCTCTCTCTCTCAAAAAGTAAATAAACATTAAAAAAATTTTTTTAATAAAAAATTTTAAAAAGCAGCCCACAGGCTGTGCTTGGGGGACCAGAACTCTCCGGGGAGGTGAGCTCCGCCTGAAGTGTGGGAGGAGACCATGCAGAGGTGAGGAGGAGGATCCCAAGCAGCAAGAGGAGCCCATGCAGGAGCCAGGCCCCGAGGCTGGTGCACAGAAAGGCCGAAGCACCAAGGGGGCGGTGGGTAGAGACGACGCTGGCAGGCCAGTCACACGCGGCTTGCAGGCCACGGTCTAAAGAGGATTTCCCTGGTGTCCCTGGGACTGTGGGGAGCAAGGTGCTAGGATTCATGCTCTAGATGGATCGCTCCGGCTGCTGGATAGACAAGGGGCGCAGGAGAGAGGAGCGGGGCAGGCTGGCTGGGGGACCCAAGTGTCAGCTGGGACATGTCTGAAGGGAAGAGACCATCTCAGGGCAGAGATGTTCATGGCGACAAAGAGAAGGAATCAGATATGCCTCCTGAGCATAGGGGCTGAGCAGGGTGGGGCACGGGGTGCCCTATCTGAGCAGGGGCCGTGAGAGCAAGAGTTTGGGCCGAGTAAAGCCCGCGCACCTGCCAGGCACCCCGATGGGCTGTCTGGAAGGCAGCCTGAGATGGTTGTGGAGCCCAGGACAGGCGTCGGGGCAGGGAGTGGCCGTATGGAAGGCAGCGGCTGATGTGATGTCTGATGACCCCTTGGGCAGCACTGTCCACAGCAAGGGTAGCAACAGCTGCTGTGGCTATTTACATTTAAATTAGTTAAAATGAATTGCTTAGCCTTTTGGCTAAGATCAAGTGTAAATTAGTTAAAATGAAGGGGCGCCTGAGGGGCTCAGTCGGTTGAGCATCCGGCTTTGGTTCAGGTCATGATCTCACGGTTCGTGGGTTTGAGCCCTGCATCGGGCTCTGTGCTGACAGCTCAGAGCCTGGAGCCTGCTTCAGATTCTGTGTCTCCCTCTCTCTCTGACCCTCCCCTGCTCACACTGTCTCTCAAAAATAAATAAAAAACATAATAATTTAAAAAATTTTAATAAATTAATTAAAACGAAATAGAAAGGAAGCTCAGATGCCGGTCACTCTTCACGTGGATGTGGACTCAGGGTTCCTGCACTGCCCGGTGCACGGAGGACATCTCCCCGTCACAGAAAGTTCTAGCGGGCCGTGCTGGGGGTGCAGGGAGGGGACAGCCTGGGGCCGAGTCCGGGCAGCCTGCACTGGGCACCCGGGAAGGAGGGCATGGCCAGGAAGGCAGCCCAGAAAACCTGGTCCTCTAGGAAGCAGGAGTGACACGTGTGAGCCGCTGACAGGACCAGCCGCCGAAGGCCAAGGCCGATCGGGGCGGGTGGTGAAGAGCGTGGGAGGTGTGGACGTGTGGATGTGCGAGGGAACAAGTGGGCATTAGCTCCAGGCGATAACCAGCAGGCAGGAAGGACGCTCCAGGGAGTGTGGTCATTAAGGAGGCCGGCCAGAGCCGGGGATGATGTGGGACAGCCACTTACCAGGCTGCCGGACAGGGCCTGTCCCCAGGAGTCCTTGAGAGGCTGGGAGTCAGCGAGGGGAGGGGACTGGGCTGGCCTGGCCGGCACTCCGCTTCCTGCGTATTCGAGATCCGGGTTTTATGGCCGCTGCTCCACTTCCAAAGCCAGGCTGAGCTCTCCGGTGGTGACCGAGGGGGTGCTGTCAGGGGTCTGGGCCAGCAGAGCCGTGTCCACGGGGTCAGAGCTTTCTCCCTGCGGAGGACCTGCTCCTGGCCCCTATGCCTGCGAGACTCCGTGCTGCGTCCTGGCACCCGGAGCCCTCAGCCAAGGTGGTGACCTGGCCTGGAGCAGGCGGAACAGAGCCCCAGGGGGCAGGCCCTGGGCAGGGGCTCTAAGATCTGACCCCTGCGGCTTCTGGTGACATGCTGGCCATCGCCCCGCAGTTCCCCCATGGGGAAACATCTGAAGTCCCCACCTATGGAGGGGACAGACTCCGTGTGTCCATTTGCTGGGACGGCCACACAAAGCAGGACGGACCAGAGGTGGGGGGAGGGAGGAGGGGATGGGGCCGCTCACCTGACAGTTCCGCTCTCACATCCTGGAGGCTGCCCCCTCTGCACCCCCCCAAGGCCTCTCTCCATCGCTTGCAGGGGCCGCGTCCTCACGGGGGCCTCTCCTGGGAGCACATGCACCTCTGGGGTCTCTTGGACCCCCTTCCTTTAGGGACACCGGACAGACGGCATGAGGGCCCCCCTCAAGCTCATCTTAGCTCACTCACCCCCTGCAGGCCAGTCTCCAGACACACAGTCCAGGGCGCTGGGGCGGAGGGCTCCCACACACAGTCTTTGGAGGGACACAGCTCAGCCTGTGACACAAAGTCCCGGGGCCCGTTCCCGGTAGTGACGGGAGGGAGCCCCTTCCTCCCGGCAGACTGCCCTCCGCCCCGGCCAGGACACACAATCTCCACCTGTCGCCGTGACCCGGCTCTGGGTTCAAATCCTCTGCCAACTGTAATGATCCAAATTATGTAAATTCAGTTTGGAGACGAAGGAAAGGTTGCAAAATATTGAACGGCAGACTTATAAGTGGATTACGCCTTTTTCAGTTTCCAATTTTTTACAGTTAGTCTCTATTAACTGTTATTTTGCCCCAGAGTCCCTTTACCTTCTTACAAAGTATTAAAGACCCCAAAGAGCTTTGCTTACATGCATAGTACTGATCAATATTTATCGTATTAGAAATTAAAATTGAGAAATTTGAACTTTTGTTTTAACTCTTTAAAATAGTAAATGCAATAACCATTGCACATTACCATAAGTACCATTTTGTAGTAAAAAAAATCTAGTTTCCAAAATAACACAATTTTAGTGAAAATACAGGTATTGTTTTAATTTTTTTTATGTTTATTTTTGAGAGAGAGAGAGACAGAGCATGCACAAGGGAGGAGCAGAGAGAGAGGGAAACAGAATCTGAAGCAGGTTCCAGGCTCGGAGCTGTCAGCACAGAGCCCGACGTGGGGCTCGAACACATGAACTACACGATCATGACCTGAAGCTGGAGGCTGAACCTACTGAACCCCCCAGACGCCCCAGAAAGGCATTGTTTTATAGGAGCACAAACCTCTTCAGTGTCTGGCCTCATCAAAGCCTCTGGATTCTGTGTCTGTTTCTGCATTTGGTCAATTTCAAGGGAAATGTGTAAAGAAAAACTCCCGGAGCTTCATGGGACCCGGGTTGGGAGCTGCTGACACATGGCACCCAGCGTCCGGCAGAACCAGGAGCAGTGAAGAGGGCGGGGCAGGTGCTCTGGGTTTGGGTTTGGGCTCCTCTCCCCCACCCCCAGAACACTGTCAGGATCCTGCTGGCCCTGTCCCAGATTCAGCACCACAGGGAGGGCCTTAGATTAGGTCCTAGAGACAAAGGGAAGTGACAGGATGGGAGACAACAGGTCTGCAGCTTGATTGAGGGAGGGATAGAATCCACCCAGAGAAACAGACTTGATTTGCTAAAAATGTCTGTTGTTAGGCAGCCCACCGTCCCCACCCCCAACTGAGGCTCCCAAATCAAATCCAGAAAAAGCCAAACTCCAGGCACCACGTCAGGATTGAGGTCCCTGCAATCAGGCCATTTAAGACGCTTTCGGAGCTCAGACTCCCAGGCATTTCAGACACACCAAGGAAACGGGCACTGTGTGGACACAATGGAAGCAAATCCTTTTCCTGTTTTTTGGTTCCCCTTCCCCGTTCCCGCTCGGTGGCAAGCGAAGAAAGAAAATAAGCATAAATCAGCGCAGAGAGAAGAAAGTAAGTTTAACAACAAAGAGAGCATCTTTTCAAGGAGAGGAAAAACTGATCCGGGGGTGGGGAACAAGTGAGGCCCAGTGAGCAGAGGGGGGGGTGGGGAGGGGGGTGCCGCCTACCCACCCACCCCCACTCCCACCGCAGAGTCCACAGAGGCCACAGGATGACAGGCCCCAGGTGGGGCGGCGGGGGGGGGGGGGAGCTGAAGGCAACCAACGGGAATCCGACCACTCTCTCTGGTCCTTGCCGAAGTGCAAGAACAAGAGTCTGAACCGAGCAGACGCCATGACAGGCTTTAAGTTTCCCCTCTAAACTAGGTCTAAAGGTCAGTCTCTCCAGAACTATTAGGCAGTTACACATTGCCCGAGGCAAGAGAGACCACCCTTGTAATACCCTTAACATTCCTAAGGGCAGGCCTATTGCTTAAGGCTAAGTTACGCCCTATGTGAGGGTCCTGGGTCCTGGGTCTACTCTGTGATTGGTTAACACTCCAAATGTTGTAATTGGATAAACCTGCTGTCAATAATATTGTGTAATAATAATTGGATCACTGTACCTGTGTCACAATTTCCTGTAACGCCCCCTTCCCAAACTCATAAAAGCCCTACCCCCCCCCCTTTGTTCGGGGCTCTCAGCATGGATCCACCACGCCAGTAAAGTCTGTGAGCCCCGGCGAGCCTAAACCCATAATAAAGCCCTTTGCTTTTGCATGCGTGCCTCGGCCTCCCTGGCGGTCTCTGGTTTTTTGGGGGCGATATTAAAATCTGGGCATAACAGAAGCTGCAGGGAGAGGAAGGCGGGGGCAGCCTGGCAGCCCCCCTACCCCGGGCTGGAGAAGACAGACCCCTGTTGGGTCAGGTAGGTGGCTGGCCTCCCTAAGCCTCTAAGAAGCCCTCGGGATCTCGGCAGGAACAGAATTTGCAACCGGCTCTTGGAAGAACAGAACCCAATCCCTGCCCTAAGACCCTTAGACTCGGGCTGGGTCAGGACCGACCTGGGGCCTCGCTCCCAATCCGAGGCGGCCGTGGCCCCATCGGCTCTCGTCCCTCCACCGTACCCAGCCCCTGCTGAGAGACCAGCGACGGCTTCCTAAGAAGGGCGCTCCTCTTCTGGCAGATATTCTGGACCCGAGCCTCCAGCAGAAAGGGAAGTCCCGTCACTACGCCAGAGAGTAGCTCCCCTGGAGCAAGGCAGAAGCTTCCAGACTGGACGGCTGCTGCTCTGCTGCCCTACCAAGGTACCGTGGATGGAGTGGCTTAAACAGCACACATTTTCTCACAGTCATGGAGGCTGGAAGCCCGAGATCAGGGTGCCAGTGAGGTCGGGTTCCGACAGGAATCCTCTCTCTGGCTTGGGGTGCCCGCCCTCTCACTGTCTTCGTAGGATACGGAGAGAAAGCACCAGAAAGCACGCGCTCTGGTGCGTCTTTCACAAAGACATTAATCCTACTGGGGGCTCCATGGTCATGAGTCATCTAACCGAATTACCTCCCAAACCCCATCTCCAAATACCGTCCACTGTGGGCGATCGCTTCTCTGTGGGTTTGGGGGGAACATAAACTGTCCACAACACTCAGTAAGCCTTCTTCACCCCCACCCCCCCTACAGGGAACCAACGGGGCTGCCTGGCTGCCTGAGTCGCTGCAGAGGAATGACTGGCCTGGGGCTGGCCTGGGGAGGGGACTCTATCGATGCAGCAGGCCGTCCCTAGCATCCCCACTTGCGGGGAGGTGCTCCTGGAAGACACTGCTAAGTGGAGGGATTTTAGTCTGGGGGATAGAGAGAAGAGAGCAGGGAACTGATTTTTCAGTTCCGATACGATATGTCTGTAATTCCTCTCTGCATAAATTACTTATTCATCATGCAAACGGACTAGTAAGTCGTATTAGCCCCCATTTTACAGAAGGGAAAACTGAGGTCTCACAGCTTGGAAGTCATGCGGCCAGGATCCCAAGGGGCCTGTCCTATCCTGAAGCCATGTACTTTCTCCCACATCACCCTCCCAGAAGAACCAGAGACTTCCTCTGGTTGAGTGGGGCTCCCCCAAGGAGTAATAAATTATTGGGTGTGGGGCAGAGAGCAAAAGTAGAGTCTGGTCAATGGTCC
>NC_043716.1:54193602-54194747 GCF_006229205.1 Suricata suricatta | reverse complement strand
CGGGGGCGGGGGAGGGGGGGACACTGTAGAAAGTCCTTCCCACAGAGCCTCATCTTCCTGTCTTTCCTCCCCCTCTGCCAGCACTGCCCCCAGAGGGCCCACCTTTTCCAGGGAGGCCCCCTGGGAGGCTCCACTGTCACCCCAGCCATGCCCTGGGGGGAAGTGACCCACCTGTGCCCAGCGCAGGTCTGGGTGCGAGTGCGGGTCCCCATGGGCTTCCGGGCAGCGAGTGCCCGGCGCTCCGGGGTATGTGTGCTGCCCCGTTGTCCGACTGCGGAGAGCCAGCGCGAGCGTCCTGACGTCGGTGTGCACGTTTGCAGAGCGCTTCTCTGCCGTGGGTGCGGGAGTGGTGGTGCCAGGCCGCACCAGCCCTCGCCAGCGATGCCCTCTGCCTTCGGTCACTCTTGGCACTGGGAAGGGCCAAGGACACTGCTCTGAATCTTTAGGTGGGTCCTTCAGTCTTGAATGTGACTTTTTTGGGTAATGTTTATTTATTTTGTGTGTGGGAGAGAGAGAGCACAAGTGGGGAAGGGGCAGAGAGAGAGACAGAGAGACGAGAGAGAATCCCAAGCAAGCTCTCTGCACTCCCCCCCGCCCCCCGCCCATCAGCGCAAAGCCTGACGAGGGACTCGAACTCATGAACCATGAGATAATGACCTGAGCCAAAATCAGAAGTCAGAAGCTTAACTGACTGAGCCACCCAGGCGCCCCCAAAAACTGATTCTTTTTTTTTAATTGTTTTTATTTTATTTTTGAGAGACAGAGACAGTGTAAGCAGGGGAGGGTCAGAGAAAGAGAGAGAGACAGAATCCAAAGCAGGCTCCAGGCTCTGAGCTAGCTGTCAGCACAGAGCCCGACGCGGGGCCCGAACCCACAGACTGTGAGATCATGACCTGAGCTGAAGTTGGCTGCTTAAAGGACTGAGCCCCCCAGGCGCCCCCCGAAACTGATTTTTGAGATGGGCTGGGTTACCCTCCCCCACCCAGGTGGCTTTGGCTTCTCCCCCGGGCACTCGGACCCTTGGCTCTGCCAAGTCTGGTTTCTCCTTCGAGGCTGTCTGTCCCGTCTTCAGCGGTGTCCTTTATTTGAGCTCACTTCCCCACCCCTTTAGTTTCCAAGCTGCCTGTGAGATCCATGCTTACCCC
>NC_043716.1:54145971-54193502 GCF_006229205.1 Suricata suricatta | reverse complement strand
CACCCCCAAAGAGAGGCCCTGACACGTCAATAATAAGATGCCGCAATGAGTGTCTGCCCCCCCGGAAGCCGATAAATAATTCAGGAGAAATGCCTTCTCCCGTGTTAATTAATCCACATAGAATTCCATCAGCAGACAGGCACATTCACCCCGGCCAGGAAACAGCAGGTGCCGAGGCTCATTACCCAGCGCTCCATGCCGGGGTTGCAAATAGAGACCTCACAGGAAGAAACCCTCAGCCACACTGAACCGATGGGGCTGCTCTGAGCTGCAGGTCCGGGGGCTTCGGGAACGCTGGGCCTCACCCCCCAGCCCCTTGTCACACTGAGAGCCGAGCGCAGAGAGGAGGAGGTCTTGCCCACCTTAGCCTGGAGGACACGCTTCCCACAGAAGAGGCACAGTGCACCTGCTATACTCTGTCCTGGTCAACCCCTCCTCACCCCCCAGCCTGCGATCAGGTTGCAGCTGAGCTTGCCAAAGCCCAGACAGGAGATGCCTCAACTCAGCGTCATTAGGCAGCCAGCCAGGGGTCAAGCCGAGACCCACCCAGGGCTGCTTACCAATGCAGATGTGACAGAGGATGCCAGGCACTTGGACGGGCCACCTTTTAGGGAGTCCTGGTAAGGTGCTGGGGAAGGTCATCAAAAAAATGTGACAGCCAATTAACCCTTGAGCTTGAACCCGGGCACTCAGAGGCTCCACACCCCGACTCCTGTCTTTAGAACATGGGTTCCACTAGCCTTGGCGGCTCCAGGACAGTCTTGAGATCAGGAGGTGGCAGTGAGGACCTGCACACAACCCAGTTCAGCCCTCCTTCTAAACTTCTGTGTAAATTGTTTTAATGCTTACTTATTTCTGTGAGTGAGTGAGTGAGAGAGAGAGAGAGAGAGAGAGAGAGAGAGAGAGAGTAAGCAGAGGAGGAGCAGAGAGGTGGAGACAGAGGATCCAAAGCAGGCTCTGCAAGATAGCAGAGCGCCAGATGCAGGGCTTGAACTCATGAACCGTGAGATCATGACCTGAGCTGAAGTCCGACACTCAATCAACTGAGCCACCCAGGCGCCACCTCTTTATAAACTTTTTTTTTCCTGTTTTTTTTTTAATTTTTTTAATGTTTTATTTATTTTTGATACAGAGAGAGGCAGAGCATGAGAGGGAGAGGGGCAGAGAGAGAGGGAGACACAGAACCAGAAGCAGGCTCCAGGCTCTGAGCTAGCTGTCAGCACAGAGCCCGACGCGGGGCTCGAACCCACGAACGTGAGATCTGACCTGAGCCGAAGCCGGCCGCTCAACCGACTGAGCCACCCAGGCGCCCCCTGTTTTTTGTTTTTGAGAGACAGAGAGAGATAGCACAAGCAGGGGAGGGTCAGAGAGAGAGACACACACACAGAATCCGAAGTAGCTCCAGGTTCCGAGCTGTCAGCACAGAGCCCGACACGGGGCTTGAACCCGTGAACTGTGAGATCATGATCTGAGCTGAAGCTGGACACTTAATCGACTGAGCCCCCAGGTGCCCCTTTATAAACTTTTAAGATGTGGCAGGTGGGTACAGGGACCCATTCATCTTGCCGCCCAAGACAACCTGTCATGAAGTTCCCTTCGCTGAAGACAACTACCACCTGTCAGCCTGGAGTGGCCCGCCTCTTTCTTCAGTCTCTCGCTGCCCTCCCCAGACAGCCGGCTTCAGGTGACACCCACTCGGCTCCGTGACAGGGTTTCAGATAAACAGAGGGAAGGACAGCTCAGAATCAGCAGTGGCTGCAGGCGAGCGCACATCACTGTCCCAGTGGTCACCTCCGCCGAATGCGTCCACCTCCTGGAAACTGTGTGTGTGTGTCCTTATTCGGAAAAAGCGTCTTTGCAGACATCATTAAGTAAGGGTCTCAAGATAATCCTAAATTATCCAGCCGGGCTCGCCTCCAGCGACAAGTGTCCTTGTAAGAGAAAGGCAGAGGGACACTTGGGAAGGAGGAGGAAAGGCTGGAGGGGCTTGGCGGCAGGCCAAGCCCGGCCTAGAGCCACCAGAGTCTGGGAGAGGCAGGAAAGGCCTTCCCCTGGGTCCTTGAGCAGAGCGGGGCGCTGCTGGCTCACTGATTTTGCCATCTCTCTTCCAGGACCAGGAGAGAATTAAATTCCCCACGCTTTTGGCCGCAGTTTGGGGGGTACTTTGTTACCATAGTCCTGGGACACTAATGCGCCCCCCAGTTGTAGCCTCGTGAGACGCCAAGAATGGATGGACGGCTGGCCCTCGGCTGGCCGGCACTGAGGGGACGGAGCCCACGAAGGGAAGGCAGGCTGGAGCTGAGCTCAGGAACCACGAGCAGGGGGGCGGGGGGCTGGGACAAGGGATATATAAGAACTCTCTAGTACTTTCCACTCCATTTTGCTATCAACCTAAAACTGCTCTACAAGTTTAAGTCTATTAAAATGGTTTTTAAAAAACTTAAAGTAAAAATGAATGTACGACATCGGTGAGTTTTTGCGCCGTCTGACCCCCATCTGAGACCCCGGAGTGCCGAGTCTCGGGAAGAAAAGTCCAAGGGGCTCCAGCAGAGGTGCCGGCTGCTGCTACCTGTGGCCAAGGCACCGGGAGGGCACAGAGTGGACTCGCCAGCAAATGGGACCCGTGCAGAAAACTGGGATGCACCCCCACCCTCAGAAGCTGTGGCCCAGCTGGACCACAAGGGGCACGCACTGCGTTCATTTCTGGGGCCACTGTAACAAATCGCCACAAGCGTAATGGCTCCAAACAACACAAATTTATTCTCTTAGAGCTCCGGCGGTCAGAAGTCCAAAATGGGGGTCGCTGGGTGGCTCAGTCGGTTGAGCGTCTGGTTTCGGCTCAGGTCATGATCTCACTGTTTGTGGGTTCAAGCCCCAGGTCAGGCTCTGTGCTGACAGCTCAGAGCCTGGAGCCTGCTTCGGATTCTGTGGCTCCCTCTGTCTCTGACCCGCTCCTGCTCATGCTGTCTCTCTCTCTCTCTCTCTCTCTCTCTCTCTCTCAAAAATAAAAATTAAAAAAAAAAAGAAGTCCGAAATGGGTCCCCCTGGGCTAACATCGGGCTGCGTCCCTTCCGGAGGCTCTGAAGAGAGAGTCTTTTACTAGAGCTGCTTCTTGGCTCACGGCCCCTCCTTGCATCTTCAGGACGAGCGGTGTGGAATCTTACCCCCTCCCCCCTCCCCCTCTCTCTCTGTCCTTCACTCACCTCTGCTTCTGACATCCTCCTCCTTTCCTGTCTCTGAGCCTCCTGCCTCCCTTCCAAGGACCCTGGGGTGACACGGGCCCGTCCAGATTACCCGGGACAATCATCTGCTCTCAAGAGCCTAAACTTCCTCACAGCGCGGAAATCTCTTCTGCCGTGTGGACTGACATCTTGACGGATCCCGGGGGGTCGGAGCGCGGACGTCTTTGGGTGGCTGTTACTCTGTGTGCCGCATCCACCAAACCATTAAGTGACAGATTATATGGAGATGATTTTACTCAACGAGATCAATTTGGCCCGTTCTCTGCAAGGCAGCCCCTTTAATACCAAAATGCATTCAGCCTCAGCTCATTGTTGCCCCCTTGCAGAACCGAGGTGCTACTGCAAAGGGCCAGGGGCCACTTTGCCCCACAGGGGACATTTGGCAATGTCTGAACATATTCTGGGTTGTCACCCCTCGGGGGGGCGGGGAATGGCGCTCTGGCACCCAGCGGGTAGAGGCCGGGACTGCTCCATGTCCTGTACCGAATGGTCCCAGAGCACAGAATGATCCAGCCTAGGTGTCAAAGGGGCCAGGGCTGAGAAACGGTGTTCTAGAAATCTAGAGAAGGCCACATTTGAGGGCGGGTCTCTGGGCCACAGGACACATCACACTCCTCTGGGAGAACGAGATGGGAGAGATGTGAACTCAGATCCGCCAGCGGCTGAAGACACAGGCCCCAGCCCGGCCCCCAGCACCCCCTGACCCCCAAGGCACGCTGCGTTTCTCCGTGACTCCCACCTCACAGAGCCCTGGGCCCCGAGGCCCCCAGGCCGCACACCCCTGCTCCGCCCTCTCATTTTCCTCCCTGACACCTGTCACTGTTGATTTACTTGCCCGGGGCAGACACCTGAAGGTACTCTGTTGTCTTGAAATATTTTTAATCATATTTTTTTTCTTTGCATGAAATGAAATCCACTCTGCACACTCCTCCTCACACCCTCCCCCGCAATCCCCTGAGGTCATTTGTCATCCTTCACCCCTCAGCGACACTGGCAAAGAGCCCAACGAGACCTTCCTTCAGCACCTCTGCCATTTTTCCTTTTTTCCAGCCTGAGTGTTAATACGTGCAGGCCTGACTGGGTTTAAATTGGCTTTACTGTGGATAGCTTGCAATTTCCAATAACACAGAGCGACAGTGGCAAAAAAAAAAAAAAGTCTGCACAGAAGAGCATAATTTGGGAGATGAAGCTGAACAGGACCCGTAAGGACGCAGGTTTGAGACAATACAAGGGCACACATTGCCCAAGGCAAGAGGGACCACGCTTGTAATACCCTTACACCCTGCTGAGGGTCCTGGGTCTACTCTAAATATTGTAATTGGGGGCGCCTGGGTGGCTCAGTCGGTTGAGCCTCCGGCTTTGGCTCAGGTCAGATCTCACGTTCGTGGGTTCGAGCCCCGCATCAGGCTCTGTGCTGACAGCTAGCTCAGAGCCTGGAGCCTGCTTCCGGTTCTGTGTCTCCTTCTCTCTCTGCCCCTCCCCCTCTCATGCTCTGTCTCTCTCTGTATCAAAAATAAATAAAACATTAAAAAATAAATAAATAAATAATAAATAAATAAATACTGTGATTGGATAAACCTGTTGTGTAATAATGATTGGGTCACTGTACCTGTGTCACAATCCTGTAACTCCCCCTTCCCAAGCCCATAAAGGCCCTGCCCCGCTTTGTTCGGGGCTGTCAGCACGGATCCACCGCGCCGGTAAAGTCTGTGAGCCCGAGGTTAGGCCCCGGCTAACGCCCTTCGCTTTTGCAAGCGTGACTCGGTCTCCCTGGTGGTCTCTGGTTTTGGGGGACGATAAAGAAATCTTGGGTATTACAGACCAAGTCAGCAAATGCCGGACCCGCAGAACCACTGCGCCTGCCTGGCGCCTTGGCCCCGAACCTCATTTCTGAGGCACCGGGGAGGTTTAGACAGCGGACTCCTTCCCCAGTGGCTTCGGAAACCTTCCTGTCCCCTCTCCTCATTAATATGCATCCCCAGCTCTACTGGACCGTCTACAAGACCGGGCCTCACAGGGCCGTGTGCTCCCCCACATCCTGGTGGGGCCATGTTTCCCCAAGCTTCTCCGAGGGGCTAAGTAACTCAATCCTCTTGGACTGGATCAAAGAAAAGAGATCCCATATGCTCTGAATCCAACTTCTGTTAATCCAGCAGCTGAGCGGATGCCCAGGCAAAGGCTGTGTCCACACTTGATCTTGGCCAAAAGGCCGAGAAGCGATTCAAAGGCTGTGTCCAGAGGCACCTGGGCCAAGCCTGGTGGAGAGAAGTCTACGCTGAAACAGGTGTGTACCCACCCTACCCGCCCTCCTAGGCAAGCCCCACGCCCTCCCCACCCCCCGCCCCGGAGCTCAGTTCCGAGCCCTCTCTCCGAACTTCTGTGCTGTGCGGAGTTGTGGAGAGGCTCAGGTGAGAATGGACGCGAAAGGGCTCTGCAGAGTCGGGTGTGTAAATACGGAGGCTCATTCCAGGGGAAGGCGCAGGCCCTGGAAAGAGCCTCAGGGCCTGCCCCACACAGAACTGGATGGAGAAAATGCAGTCCAAACCTGAACTTGACGGAGCTGGTGAGTCCTCACTGCAATTCTGTGACTTGCTCTGGACTCAGTGTACAACTTCACCTCGTCATTTTGCATCTTTAGGAATAAAAGAAATAAGATCATTCCTTGCCGCAGGGGGAGGGCGTGTGTGTTTTAGCCAGGATAAAGCATGAGGCTGACGTAAGCAGGAATGTCCCTCAGAGCTGAACCAAGGCCCTGCTCCCCTACCCTGTGGGTGTGTGGTGCCCACACCATAAAGGGACCAATGCCTTACTGTCCCTTCATTACCAATATCTGCACGAGGCAGAGTTGATATCGAATTTTCTCCAGGTTACTCTTGGTTTGGGTCAGAAATTGATGCATGTTGACAGGTCTAGTTTTGAAAGGGCCAAAGGAAAAGAAAATAGGGCGCCTGGGTGGCTCAGTCAGTTAAGTGTCTGACTCTTTTTTTTTTTTTTAATATTTTATTGATTTTTGAGACAGAGAGAGACAGCGTCAGCAGAGGAGGGTGAGAGAGAGAGATAGACACACAATCCTTAGACAGCCTCCAGGCTCTGAGCTAGCTGTCAGCACAGAGCCCGACACGGGGCTCAAACCCTCGAACCATGAGATCATGACCTGAGCCAAAGCCGGACGCTCAACTGACTGAGCCCCCCAGGAGCCCCTAGTGTCTGACTCTTGATTTCAGCTCAGGTCACGATCTCACTGTTCATGGGATTGAGCCTCACGTTGGGCACCACACTGAGCATGGAGCCTGCTTGGGAGTCTGTCTCTCCTCCCTCTCCGCCCCTACACCCCGTCAAAAAAGTACAATCATGTACAACGAAAAGAAAACAAACCTGAAGATATGAACAAAGGCTGGTGAGGCCCCATGTCTTGAAAACAAGTCACATGTGTATCCATTGATAAATACTTAATGGCCCAGCACAAATTCCATCAATACATGCGGTGTTCATCCATACCTCCCCAAGCTCCAGGGACTAGCTCTTCCCTTCATGCCCTGAATTCCATTTTCCAGAAACATTCTAACAGAAAAGACATAAGTGTATTAGTATAGAACCATCTACCAGAGACAGTCATGAAAGAATCTCAAATATCTAAATTCATCTCTTTAAAAAAATTTTTTTTTGAGAGAGAACACAAGTGGGGGAGAGGAGGCAGAAGGAGAGAAAGAGTCTCAAGCAGGGTCAATGCTCTGCATGGAGCCTGACGAGGGCTCAGTCCCAGGACGCTGGGATCACGACCTGAGCCGAAATCAAGTGTCAGACCCTCAACCAGTTAAACCACACGGGCGCCCCTCTAAGTTCGCCTCTTTTGCATGTGTCGGTCCAACTGTCCCATCACCACTTATGGAAAAGACTCTCTTTTCGCACTTGAATTATCTTAGTACGTTTGTCAATTGAACATAAATGGAAGGATTTCTGGACTCTCAGTGATCTGCCATCGATCTATCCTTACGCCAACACAGTCCTGATAATGGTTTCTTCACAGTGAGTCTGAAATAAAACAGCGAAAGTACTTCCAAATTTGTCCTTCTTTTTTAAGATTGTTTTGTCAATGGTTCTTTGTATTTCCCTACAAATCTTAAAGCTGACTTGTTGATTTCTGCAAAAAAATGCCCCACTGGGATCTAAAGAGTGATTGCACTGAATTTACAGATCGATGTGGCAAGAATTGCCTTCCAACCCATGAATATGGAAATTTTCTCCATTTATTTATATTTTTAACTTCTCTCAACAATGCTTTGTCGTTCTGAGCAAATAAGAATTCTACTTTTTGTTACATTCGTTACTAAGGATTTTATTCCTTCCGATGCTATTGTGACTGAAATTGTGTTAGTTTCCCTTGCAGATTACCCGGTATTAGTATATAGAGATACCCTCAGTTCTGTTTAGTGAACTTGTATCCTGACCTTGCTAAATTCATTAGTTCTAGTAGCTAGTAGGTTTCTGTGTCTGTGTGTATGTGTTCTTGGGATTATTTTCATAGAAGATTATGTTACCTGTGATGGATAGTTTCCTCTAATAATCTGGATGTCTTTTGGGTTGGTTTTTTTTTTTTTTTTTTGCCTTATTGCAGAAGTGGCAAAAATGTACATTTTACCCTGATTCCGATCTTAGAAAAAGAATGTTAAGCATGATGTTAGCTGTGGGATTTTGCATAGATGCCTCCATTAGGTTGAAGAAACTCTCTTGTTCCTACTTTAATGAAAGGTGCTGAGTTTTTGTTTCTTTGTTTTTAAACATGGCATTGGATTTTGTCAAGTGCTTTTCCTGCAGTGTGAATGATCATGTAGTTTGTATCCTTTATATGGTGTATTACTGTGATATAATAAAAAAATATATATACTGGGGGGGGTGCCTCGCTGGCTCAGAGAAGCCTGTGACTCTTGATCTTGGGGTTGTGAGTTTGAGCCCCACATTGGGTGTAGAGATTACTTAAAAAATGAAATCTTTGGGAGGCGTGGGTGGCTCAGTTGGTCAAGCATTTGACTTCAGCTCAGGTCATGAACTCATTTTTGTGAGTTTGAGCCCCACGCCAGGCTCTGTGCTGACGGCTCAAAGCCTGGAGCCTGCTTCAGATTCTGTGTCTCCCTCTCTCTCTGCCCCTCTCCTTCTCAACTCTCTCCCTCTCCCTCTCAAAAATAAAGATTTTTTATTTATTTATTTTTTTAAATGTTTTACTTATTTTTGATACAGAGAGAGACAGAGCATGAGAGGGGGAGGAGCAGAGAGAGAAGGAGACACAGAACCGAAAGCAGGCTCCATGCTCTGAGCTAGCTGTCAGTACAGAGCCCGATGCGGGGCTTGAACCCACGAACGTGAGATCTGACTTGAGCCGAAGTCGGAGGCTTAACTGACTGAGCCACCCAGGCGCCCCAATAAAGATTTTTTAAAAATAAAATCTTTAAAGCATATATATTTGGTCTTTGTCCCTCATTCCTGACACAAAGCTCTAAAACCCTTCGAATTTCACGAGTGCTAGGAAAATCTTCTGTTATCAAAACGGGGCCCTGGGGATCGCACCTGAGTTTTTGCTAATGAGGTGACTCGGGGTGGGCCCCCACAGCTTCAGGACAGGGGGCTCACTGCCAGAGGAGCCAACCCCATGACTAGAGGGTTGGAACTTCAGGTCTCCCTCCTCCACTGACCACAGGGGGCCGAGGAGCAAGAGGCTGGGTAATCACCAATGCCCGTGATCTAACCAGCCATGCCTGCATCATAAAATCTTGCCCAAAACTCATGGACAAAGTTCAGGGAGCTTCCACCTGTGCTAGGCGGGCCGCGTGCCCAAACAGGACCCGGAAGCGACCCGCCTTCCACCCCACCTCGCCCTGTTCATCTCGTCCATTTGGCTGTTCCTGAGTTGGATCCTACAAAATAAAACTGCAGGCTTAAGTATAAGGCTTCCCTGATTTTGTGAGTTGCTCTAGTGAATTCTCAAATCGGAGGGAAGAGTCGTAGGACTCCCTGAATTTGTGCTTAGTCAGGCAGAAGTGGGGGGTCTCAAGTGGGGGCTGTCTGGAGCTGAGCCCTCACGTTATGGGGTTTGTACTAACTGGGTAGCTAGTGGCAGAACTGAACTGCCTTGTCCGGCATCCAGTTGATGTTGGAAAATTACTGGTGCTGGAAAAAGACACAATTATTTTGATTTTTGGATGTTATACTAATTTGCATTCCTGGGATAAATCCCAGTGGGGCTGATCTTCCTTATATATTTGTTTTATGTGGGTTCAGTCTGTTAATAGTTTTGGCCTCTGTGTTCATGAGGAATATTTGACTGTAGTTTTTCTCGTGATGTCTTTGGCTTTGGTAGCAGAGATGTACTGGCCTCATGGAATGAGTAGGAGTCCACACCCCCTCGATTTTCTGAAATAATCTGAGACGGATAGGTATTATTTATTCTTTAAATATTCGATAAAATTCACAAATGAAGCTATCTGGGCCTGGAGATTTCTTTGTGGGAAGCTTTTTAATTATTAAATGTCTTTATTTGTCATAGGTATTTTCAGATTTCCTAATTCTTTGTCAGCCTGTTACAGTGTCTTTCTAGGAGTTTGTCCATTTCACCCAAGGGGTCAAATTCTCCTTCTCCATCTGAGGTTAACTTTTCATTAATATGCAACATATTTCATGCTGGAAGTTGACAAATTTACTCATTTACTTTTGCTCACTACTGAATTTAAATCTACAATTATCACGGCAGAGCCTGACCATGCCCATGTTGGGGAGGAAGAAATTCCTCTGCCCTTCAAGGTCCTTCTAGCTAGACTGAGAATCAAATTGACACAAGACAGATTAACGGAAGAAGATCAAATATGGTTTGGTACATATGGGGACCCCACACAGACAGGAGATTCCAAAGACAGCCAGGCAACATGAGACTTACATGAGCTAAGGGGAGGGATAAGGCTTGGGGATATGAAGGGAAGGAACGCCATAGAGATATTTGGAAAACAAAGACGGCCCTGTTCCACAGATACATTTCTTAGGTAAAGTGGAATCTCTATTATTATAATTTTTAAATTTATTTTTGAGAGACCGAGAAAGATAGCGTGAGCAGGGGAGGGTCAGAGAGAGGAAGATACAGATCTGAATCAGGCTCTAGGCTCTGAGCTGTCAGCATAGAGCCCGACACGGCAATGGAACCCATGAACCATGAGATCATGGCCTGTGCCAAAGCCGGACGCTTAACCGACTGAGCCACCCAGGGGCCCCAAGAGGAATCTCTATTAATAGCTCTCTTTCTGATACAGTCTCTTCCTCCCAATGTGAATTTAGGTACCTGAAGAGGAGGTAAAGAGCTTTTCCTGAACCTACTGGGTTTTGATTGCTTTTAACTCAAAATAATCTTCAGGCCAAAGTGCCCATCTTGGGGAGACTTGCTCGTGGCCATATGCCCATCACCCTATCATACACCCGAGATGGAGATGGGATTTACAAAGGCACAAATACAGAAAATTCCAAGCATGCGAACCTTCGACACTGGGACACTGAACACACCTCAGGTTACATCACAGCGGCTGATCAGCTCTGGAGCAAGGAGACCACTTTACAGACAGCGATGCACTGCACGCTCTGTTCTACAGTCAGGAAACAAAGGCGTACAGGGAAGGGGCTTTTCCAAACAGGTTATTATGTGTGTGATTGTTTTTCTTAAAAAATAAAACAAACATTGGTTGTCTGGTGGCTCAGTAAGTAGAGCATGCCACTCTTGCTCTTGGGGCTGTGAGTTCAAGCCCCACATTGGGTACAGGATTTACAAAAAAAACTAATAGTGTGAAAATTCATAAAGGGAATGCAGACCGAAGAGGAAGAAATGAACAGTGCAAATCGGCACTAACGTTAGCTACCACTTTACCATGCCAACAGAAGGAAGGAAGGTTTCCATTTCTTCCAGCAACAACCCAGCCAATGAGAGAGACAGTCACAGCCCAGCCAATGAGAGAGACAGTCCGGCCATTATGGAGGGTAATTGGGATGAGACCCCTAGATTGCTCAGGTTGGGGCCACATACTTACACGTGTGCCCGGTATCATTAAGGACTCCATATGTTATAGTGAGGTCTATAAACAAAGAAGATTCGTCTTGGGAAATCCAACTATGAGGGGCAATGATGGTGCTGTGTGCATATCAGTATTTAACACAAACAGACGCAAACAATCATGCCCTACATTGGCCTAATGATTACGCTGATCCAGAAAGAGATTAAATGATAAAGCGGATCTCCCTGGAAAGGAAACAAGTTGTACACCAAACAGTGCACCCTGTCCGGCAAAGTAACAAGACAGGCCAAAATGGTGGCCATGTCAGGGTTTGCTGGTGCCAAGGTGATAATGACTCTAGAGGCCGATTTTAGGCAACAGGCTTGAGCACTGGAAACCTGAGCGAGGCTAAAGGCCCCCGCAGTGACCACTGAGCTGATGCAAAACGGCTCATTAAGCCGATGGAAAACCAATGGGCTATTTATAACCAGGCTCAGTTCCTAAGATTACCAAAAAAAGGGAAAATTCCATACATTTCCCACACACCCCCACCCCGCCCCCTACGTTACTCCCTCACCTGGCCTGTAACTATAGCCCCTCACCACCGCCACAGAGCAGACAGTCGCTCTGCCGTCCTGCTTGCTGCTCCCTAGCAGAGTATTCTATATGCTTCTATCTCTCCTGTTCTGCCTTGGGGGAATTCTTTCACGGCCGGCCCCCATCCAACCTTAAGTCTAAAGCAAGTTCTGGATGCAAAACAAATCATGATGCGCGGAATAGAACACACTCAGGGTAGCTTTGGGTCCAGCCACCTCCAGGAGGAGAGCGAGGCCCAGAGGCCCTCGCAGGGCTCCCTCTGAGAGTCACATCAGTTCGACAGACTACTTACCCAACATGCCAGCTGTCAACATTTCCTGTACTCGTCTGTCATTTGAATGGTTGTAACAACATAAAAGAAGGAGAGAAAACATCGTCCGCTCTTTTCTCCATAGGCTCTGGCAGTGACTGCAAGATGAGTCATCAAAAGACTTTGCTTTCAGTTCATGTGACAATTATCCTCAAAGATGCCTTTTAAAATGTAAAATAGAAAGAAAAAAAAAGTCAAACAAGCTTAGAATATAAACAAAGAAGATGGAAGGTTTGGGGACATCTGACAACCTTTTAAGGAAGAAAAGAAGAGGACCCATGGATTGAAATACAGTAAGACAAAAAATCCCAAATGATTCTCTTCTGGATGTGCCGTCTCTAAGATGTCAGTCAGGTCTTTTTTCTTTTAATTATGCGTCTCAGTTCACACAGAATCAGGGCAAAACTACTCCTGCTGAACACATCAAACCTTCCAGATTTAACAGCAGCTCAGAAAACCAGCAATCAACCAGATGAGCACAAGTGCTCACAGATTATTCAGACTATTTGTATACAAAGCTGAAAATCAAAGTCTGAAAGTCCCTGTGAAAGCTAGAGTTTGAGGTTATTGTGTCTGGGCCTACCAAATTAACAGAAACATACTTCCTGGTATTAAAATGTAAGATATCATGAATCCCAAGAAGAAATCACAGAAATAAGAAATCTCTTATTCAATAAAATAAGCCACTGACATGGGGAGAAAATATTTGCAAAAGATACACCTGATAAAGGACAGTGCTCAAAGTATACAAAGAACAGGGGCACCTGGGTGGCTCAGTCAGTTAGGTGTCTGTCTTCGGCTCAGGTCATGATCTGACGGTTCATGGGTTCAAGCCCCGTGTCGGGCTCTGTGCTGACAGCTCAGAGCCTGGAGCCTGCTTCAGATTCTGTGTCTCCCTCTCACTCTGACAGACACTTCACCAAAGAAGGGAACAGATGAACGCTCCCACATACTACGTCATCGGGGAAACGAAAATTAAAGCAACAATGAGATATTGGCACACACCTAATAAAATGGCCAAAACCCACAGCACCGCCACCACCAATGCTGGCAAGGATTAGAGCAGCAGAAACTTTCCTTCATTGCTGGGGAGGGTCCACTTCCGCTTTGGAAGACAGTTTGTCAGTTTCTTATAAAACCAACGTACCCTTTGCCGTGCAATCCAGCAATCCTGCTTGTTGGGATTTACCAAAGGTAAAGACTTAGGTCCATACGAAAACCTTTAAAAGGATGTTTGCAGAAGCATGACAAACATGATTGTCAAAACCTAGAAGCAACTGACATGGATAAGGTGTGTACACCCCATTGAGCGACAGACTGAGGCACATTAGACTTGTTAGGAGTTCGACAAAAATCTGTGTGAAGCTGGCAGCATCCAATCTAGCAGACAGAAAGGAGCTCCAAGGAGCTGTACCAAACGAAAGACGTTCATAGACAGAAGGAAGCAGGAACAAGTTACACCAGCAAAAAAAAAAAAAAAAAGTAAATAAATAAATAAAGTGAGTTGGTTGTTGCAAGGTTGTCTTCCTTTAGGGGATGGAAGGAGTCCATCAGGCAATTCCTGATCAACTGGCTTAACATTTCCTTTCTGGGGGGTCCCTGGGGGCTCAGTCAGTTGAGCATCCGACTTCGCCTCAGGTCATGGTCTCACATTCGTGGGTTGGAGCCCCGCGACGGGCTCTGTGCTGACAGCTCAGAGCCTGGAACCTGCTTCAGATTCTGTGTCTCCCTCTCTCTCTGACCCTCCCCTGCTCACACTGTCTCTCAAAAATTAATTAATTAATTAATTTAAAAAAAAAAGATTTCCTCTCTGGGAAAGCGGAACCAGTAATGGTGAAGGGGACTTGGGACTTAGCATAAACGAATTCACTGGGGGCCTGGCCTTGTCTTGTGTTTCACAACGTAGACAAGGGAATATTATTCAGCGCTACGAAGAAGTGAGCTATCAAGCCATGAAAAGACATGGGGGAATGTTAAGTGCATCTCACTAAATCAAAGAAGCCAATAGTGAAAAGGCTACAGACTGTATGATTCCAACTACATGATGTTCTGGAAAAGGCAGAAGTATGGAAACGGGAACAAGATCAGTGGCCGGCAGGGAGGGAAGGATGAGCATGAGGAACACGGTGGGGTTTCAGGGCAGTGAAACTACTCCGAGTGACACTATGGCGGACACATGTCATTATGTGCTTGTCCAAACCCACAGAATGTACACCAAGGTGAACCTGATGTAGACAGTGGACTCTGGATGGCAATGATGTGTCACTGGTGGTTCATCGATTGTAGTATGGGAAGCCTTCCTCTCAATTTTGCTCTGAACGCAAACTGCACTAAAAATTAAAGTCTAGGGGCACCTGGGTGGCTCAGTCGGTTGAGCAGCCGACTTTGGCTCAGGTCAAGATCTCACGGTTCCTGGGTTCGGGCCCCGGGTCGTGCTCTGTGCTGACAGCTCAGAGCCTGGAGCCTGTCTTCGGATTCTGTGTCTCCCTCTCTCTTCTCTGCTCCTCCCCTGTTCGTGCTCTGTCTCTCTCTGTCTCTCAATAATAAACAAATGTAAAAAATAAAAATAAAATAATAATAATAAAAATTAAAATTAAAGCCTATTTTTCTTTAGGGGCACCTGGTTGGCTCAGTCGGTTAAGTGTCAGACACTTGTTTCAGCTCAGATAATGAACTCACAGTTTGTGAGTTCAAACCCTGCATCAGGCTCTGTGCCCAGACAGAATTCTCTTTCTGTCCCTCCACCGCTCACTCTCTGTCTCTGTCTCTCTCAAATAAATTTAAAAAATTTTAAAGTATATTTTTTAAATACATAAAAATAAAAAGTCTACTGTAAGAGTCACCTTGGGAGTCACCTTGGCATGGTGACTAGTGGCCATTTTGCTGTGGGTTGGAGAAAAAAATACCCTGCACCGACGACCCCCACCCCTCACCTGCAGACCTGGAAGGTCCCGCCCCAGTTTGAAAACAGCCAATCATGAAGCTCCAGCTTCCCATCACCCTGACAGAGGAGGCAACCTATCCCATCCCGCCACGTCCCTAAAGTGCCCTTATTTGGTGGTCTGCCCTCCCAGGACCAGACCGGAAGTCTTTCACCCATAAAATACCTCGCCCCTCCCTACCAGGCGTGACTTCCCTGACTCCCCACTCCCGGGGTCACGGAACCTCACCGGGGGCCTGGGAACCGCAGATCCCAATAAAGGCTTTCTTGGCTCCATAACCTGGTCTCTTTCTTTCCTCCCATCTCTGCCTCCATCTATTAAATCTTACATCTACTTTTTAAATCAATAAACTAATTTAATTCTGTTTAAAGAAACAAAAAAGAAATCACACAAATTTTTGAGTCAGAGCATTTCTATGAAATATGTTTCCATGTTTCCTAAGAAAATATAGACAATTTTCTTAAAGAATAGGAGTGTATTCTATTTTACTTGCTGGGAACTAAAGCAAAAGAACCCAACCAAACAAGCCAAACAGAGCTGTATTTTAATGAGACATTAGCTTTTCAAACCTAATTATCTCTTCGGTATTGGATTACATCTGTCCCACTACTCGGCTGGAATTTGAGCCACTTTGCCCAAGAAGTCCATTTTCTTGGAAGATCAAAAGTAAGACAAGTGGACAAAGAATGTGTTTTTCATTTACAAAATGAGTGTCTCAGCGACACCTGGCTGGCTCAGTGAGTAGAGCATGCGGCTCCTGATCTTGGGGTTATGAGTTCAAGCCCCTGGCTGGAGTTTACTTTAAAAAAAAAAAAAAAAGTGTGGAAAAAAAAGACAGAAAAACAAATGTTTCAATTTGAGGAAGTAAAGATACATATATTCCACTTGAATGACTTAATTCATAATAAAACGATTCGAGAACAGTGGTTTCTAGAATCACTCAGATCCCTGCTGTCCTGGTTTTGACATTTGTCCAAACGAGGCAGGCCGAGAAACAGGAGTTCAGGAGAGGCCCACCCTTGAGGACAATTCGAAGCCCTCCTGGGAGCCTCAGAATGGGGGGCGTTGGGGACGCCCCGCCTTGGAGTCAGGCCTAGATCTCAGGCCCAAGCAGGGCAGAGCAGCTCTGAGGATTTTGGCACTCAAACAAACGTCTGACATTAAACCCAAGGCTAGTTCAAGACCTTTCCCTCTCTAGGCTTTTCTAGACCGTTGGTGACCAGTAACTTTCCCAGCCTTGTTTATTTTATATATTTTTTAATTTATAAGTTTATCTAGTTTTGAGAGAGAGCGCACACAAGGGAGGGAAGATGGGAGGGGGAGAATCCTAAGCAGGCTCCATAGCTGTCAGCGCAGAGCCCAACCCGGGGCCCACGAACCCTGCAACCATGACCTGAGCTGAAACCAAGAGTCAGACGCTCAATGAACTGAGCCACCCAGGCGCCCTAGACCCTATTTCAGGGGTGCCTGGGTGGCTCAGGCGGTTAAGCCTCCGGCTTTGGCTCAGGTCCTGATCTCATGGTTCGTGGGTTCGAGCCCTGTGTCCGGCTCTGGGCTGATGGCTAGCTCGGAGCCTGGAGCCTGTGTTCGGATTCTGGGTCTCCCTCTCTCCCTGATCCTCCCCTGCTCGTGCTGTCTCTGTCTCTCAAAAGAAACCAAAAAACCAAAAAACAAACAAGCATAAAGACCCTACTTGACATTGCCTTGACCTTGCCCTCCGGGATTAACACAGCTGGCCTGATACCACCCTCCCTGGAAGGCTATTGGCAGACTCCGTCCTTGACTGGCCTGCGGGCCCTCAGGGGCCAGCAATTAACCGGTAAGGGTGGCTCATCGTTTATCTAGACTGTGGGAGCAAACAACGTGGTTTAAGCTAGTAAACAAATGTGTGCTTCTCTCTGGGGGTCTGGGGTCTCGGTTCGCGCCAGGCAGACAGCCGTGTGACCAGTGTCCAGTCCAAACCTTGGCTGCTGTGTCTCTAGCGGCCTCCCCTGGGCAGACACTTTACACACCACGTTTGCCTCACTGGGGAAAGTGTGAGCTCTGGGTGACCCCTCAGGGTGGAGGAGCTGGACCACCTCCTTTCTGACCTCGGTCTGCACTTTCTAATTAAGATCTCCTTTCTAGCTTATCTCCTACTCAGGCCCAGGGCCCTGCAGGCCAAGCAGTATCAGGTGGAAACCGAAAACTTGCCCCTCAAGCACGAGGGCCGCCCCTAACCGCAAGGATCAGCCTGACCTTCGCAGCCAGCCTGCACGTACCCACCGACCTCTGTTCCACATTTTCCTCATATTTGCAAACCCGGATGTGATTCCAGCACTTTGGAGACACGGTCTTGGAGACACCATCTTCCTGCCGTGCTGGCTTCACTGATATAAATTCCTTGTCTCCCAACTCATTTCTCTGGTTTTGGATTTGGTCAGTGGCAAGTGACCAAGCCTGGTCTGTTTGGGACCCCAGGAGCCGGGGGGGTGTGCCCCTGCGCCCCATGGACAGGGGGAGGAAAGCATAGGGAAGCCTGTGCCTGGATTCCTCCAGACGCTGCCTGGGTCTTTGTGCCCTGTGATCCACCCTTACCACACCCCCACCGTAAACCCGATGAACCCGGGCCGTGGGGATGCTGGTAAGCTAAGTCCCACGATTCTCTCTAATAAATCTGCCAGCTCAGGGGTGGTCCTCGGGTCCCTTGAAACACAAACACGTATGTAGCTCCCCGTCGGTTTTTTTTTTTTAAAGGGGCGCCTGGGTGACTCTGTTGGATGAGCATCCGACTTTAGCTCGGGTCATGATCTCGCAGTTTGTGGGTTCGAGCCCTGCGTCAGGCTCTGTGCTGACAGCTTAGAGCCTGGAGCTGCTTCGGATTCTGTCTCCCTCTCTCTTTGCCCCTCCCCTGCCCATGTTCTCTCTCTTTCTCTTTCATAAGTAAATGTTAAAAATATATTTATTTGGGGAGAGAAAGAGCAGGGGAGAGAAAAGTCCCACCATTCATGGGGCTCGAATTCACAAACCATGAGATCATGACCTGAGAATCGGATGCTTAACCAACTGAGCCACCCAGCCCTTATTATTATTATTCTTTTATAAAATTTTTAATGTTTACTTGTTTTTGAGAGAGAGCCAGAGCATGAGCTGGGGGGCGACAGAATGAGAGGGAGACACAGAATCTGAAGCAGCTCCAGGCTCCAAGCTGTCAGCACAGAGCCCGACACGGGGCTTGAACTCACGAACCATGAGATCATGACCTGAGCCATCCAGGCACCCCTTATTATTTTTACTTGTAGTAAAACACATGTAAAATGTATCGTCTTGACCATTTATAAGTGGACAGTCCAACTGATGAAGTTTAGCCGTGAGTTTCATGGGGTCCAGAGTCAATGACCAAGAAAGAATTCTTGGAGACGTTTTTTGGTGCAAAAAGGTGATTTTATCAAAGCACAGGGACAGGCCCCCCGGGCAGGAAGGGCTGCACCCGACTTGTGCTGAGCAACTGGTTATATACCGTGGACTTGGGGGAGGTAAAGTCAAAGGGGAAGTTTCCAGAGAGACTTTCATATGTTAAAGACGCACAGGACACTGGAGGCCTAGCTACGGACAAGCTAAGGTTGTTTTTCCCTCCAGCAAAGCATTAAGACCACAGGAAGCTCCCGGAGAAATGTTACACTCCGGTTTGCCTGAACTACTTGTCAGTGGCTGCAGGTTAGAGGGAGATTTAGTTTTACCTGCCCTTTCCTTGTGGCCTTTGTCCCGCATCACTACAGAGGGGAGGTGACATTGAGGCTCCAGGAAACTGGAGTCCACCTTCACCGGAGATTAGGCTGCTGATGGGATTGCCTTTTTCTCTAAATTGGTGGAGACTCTTATCAATTTAACCATTTGTTTTCTGTCCTCTCCTTCGTCCTTGGGCGGCCAGGGGCGCCCAAGGAGACTCTGCCCTCTGACCACCCCACCCCCCTCATCACAGCGGCACTAAGTCCCTTCACCTGCAGCCTGCGCCCGCCCACAGGCCTCTCCTTGCCCAACAAATGCCGCGCTCCACCCACGCCAAAAAGTACAACTCTTGGCAGTGAGTCTGAAGCTCTACTTGGCTTTATCCAGAGATTCGGATTAGCAGCAAGCAGAGGATTGCACAAAAACAAAAGATTTTTACAGGAAGGAGGGTGGGGCCAGAAAGCAGTTACCCAAAGAAAAGAAAGGATTGTTTCCGGCCAGATCTCCTCCTTAGCTGGAGGGCAAACTTGTCTGATCCTATCTCCCTCTCCGGGTGGGAAATGGCCCACGTGACAGGTGACCTCGGGAAGCTGGTCAGAAAATTCCTTACTGACCTGAGACAGCACTCGCGGGGGAGGTGGGCACTGCCAGGGGGTTAGGTGTTAGTCCGGATTCCCTGACTTGGTCTACGTGACGGCTGAGTAATACCCCGCACCGTGTGGGCACACGGTTGTGTTTATTCACTCGTCTGTCCACGGACGCTTGGGTTGTTTCCACCTTTGGCCACTGTGAATGATGCTGTGCACACGGTGCAAGTATCTCTTCAAGTTCCTGGGTCCTGCTCTCTCAGTGGTTTGGGGCGCGTACCAGACACGGAACGGCTGCGTCACATGGCAACATACCGTCACCCACAGCGGCCGCACCATTTTATATTCCCGCCAAAGGCTTTCAAGCATTTGGGGAGGGGAAAGTTCTGGGGGCGGGAGGAGGAGAGCGAGCTCTTCACGCCAGTGGCGAAGACACCTGTGAGTCAAGGAAGGTCGCTCAAGGTCTAGGCCAAATCTCAATATACACTGTATGGAATGTTCCATAAAAGAGCAGCACACCCTGCTGGGAGACACTGAGCTAAGACTTTTTCTGCTTACAGATGTGAAGATAAAATTATTTAGCAGCCTGTATGAGACACGTATAAAAGTTTTAAACTCTTTATTTCATTCACACTTCCTTTTTAACTCAAATGATGAAAAAAAAATTTAAAGATGAGCTTCATGTTACCCACCATCTAGAGACACCACCCTGATCGACACTATTTATAGACAGAAAAAGAAGAAGGAGGAGGAGGAGGAGGAGGAGGAGGAGGAGGAAGAAACTGACTGGAAGCCAACCCCCAGACAACAAAACGTGAGCACAGAATGTCAAGGGGGCACGACTACACGTGTCGTGGGATGCAGCCCGGAAGTCACGTTCCCGACCTCACTCCTCTCTCCACTTCATCTCCCTCCTAGCGGGGATGAGACACTGCAGCGCCTTGGATGGAAACACCCCGCGTCCCTGTGTCCCTCACAGAAGCTACTTAGCCTCTGCCAGCCTCACTGTGCAGATCCATTAGGGGCAAATGGAGGGAGCAAGAGCCCAGGGAAAGCAGGGACGCACCAACGGAGGGCCCAGTGTGAGCTTAGATGGAAGAGTCTAGGCCGGGTGTGATAAGCAACCTCGTAAGATGGCGATGATCCAGAGGGTCCCTGACCCCTGGGACTCCCTCCTTGGGTGACGATCCCCTCCCGAGCTGGGGACATGTGGCTGATGAGGATACGGCAGAAGGGGCGGAAGTCACTTTAGAGATACAGTCCCAAAAGACGGTGACTTCTGTCTTGCTAGCATTCTCTGGCTTTTCTTGTTTGCTTTCTTTGATGAAGACAGTGTGCTAACAAGCAACAGAGGGTGGCCTCCGACCAACAGCCACGAGGAATGCAGACCCCGCTCCAGTGGCCTGCGAGAGCTGACTCTCCCCAACAGCAACAGTGAGCAGAGAAGAGGGTCCTTCCCCAGGTGAACCCAGCCCAGCCCTGGGACCGACCCTGAGCCGAGGACCCGGCCCGGCGCACACGTTCCTGACCCACGGAAACCGTGAGACGGTAAGCGTGTGGCAAGCGTGTGGCAAGCGGCTACGTTTTCGGGTCTTTGTCACACCGTGACAGAAAACTAACACACCTGGTCAGCGGCCAGGTGCATAAAGGGACCATGAAACCGGCTGCATTCATTCTGAAATAGCGCTAACTGTCTATATAGCATCAACAAACAACGGAGTTTATCTCAACTTCGAGAAACAAACCCAAAACTTTATACACCTAGGAACAAAAGAGTGGTAGGCTCCACGGGAATTAAATTTCTCTAAGGATTCTGGCTAACGCCAAGGGTTTCTGACTCCCTGAAGCCTGAAAGTCATTCTGCATCGAATTCCTTCGGGTCTGTAGGCCCACTATAAACATCTCTAATTTTCCAGGAGGTTTTTAAAAAACAAGAGAAAACAAGGCATCGTCGGTCCTCTTGGCTGAATTGACCTCGCCGTGAAACTCCGCTTGTGCAGTAAACTATCACAGTTAAAAGCGAACGCTCCCATTCTTAAGAAAGGTCCAAAGAGGCAAACCCAGAGACAGAAAGCCGGGTCGGGGCTGGCTCGTGCCGAGCCAGACACTGGGGAATGACAGCTAGAAGGTGTGGGGTTTCTTTTTGGGGTGAAGAGAATGTTCTAGAATAGATCATGGGGATAGCTGTAACTCTGCAAATACACTTCCTTAAAAACCCACTAAACTGTACACTCTAAAATGGTGACTTCTGCGGTTTGTGAATGACGCGCCAATGAGAAAGAATGGGCGAGCAGCCCGCGCGGAGGAAAGGTAACGTCTCCGCTTAGTCGTCTCCGCAGTGACGCTGCGCGGAGCTCTGGCGTCTGCTCGGGGGCGGCAGACACCACGGAACAGCTGTCGTTTTTGGGGTGGTTTTTGTTTTGCCTTGCATCTTCCAGGAAAATACTGGCCCAAATCCTCCTCTGGTAAGCGTGTGTGTTCTCAATGGGTTTCTGTTCACTTACGTGTTCGCTTCATTGTTAAGACTTAAGGCCATTCCTACCTCGTTTTATAACAACTAGCCGCTCCTTGCTGTGAATGACAAGGTAGGAAACTCACCAGAACAAAACGTTTCAAGGAGGAAGCAAGTGCAAGTCTTTGCAAAGATCCCACGTCAGCATCTCAGGTTTATTTAAACGCCCGTCCCAGTGCACCTGTGGGTGGGCACAGGCTCCTCTGGTAACACAGCAGCACATGCTCCGCCCCCAGCGAGAACCCCCGTGTGACACGCGGCCGCTGTCCTGGATCGGGGCAGGATCTCCCAAAGAGAACAGGAGGGAGAAGAACACATTTACATTCTCTACCACGACGGGAAGGAACGGGAGACGGATGAACCGAAAGTCAACATCTTTGAACAATTATAATGCACAGGACGCGTCTCCCTCGTTCTGTCCCTTTAAACAGCGGATCTCTGTCCACGTGGATGGCAACCCCGGGGGCCGCGGGGGCGGCACGCCTCGACCGTCCGTGCTGATCAGCGTCCCGAGCTCCGCGAGGCCGAGAGGTGGCTGCTCTGGCCAAGCCGTCGTCTGGCTGTGCCGCCCGGAGGGGCCCCGCGGATCAGATACTTCGGTAGTCGGAGCCCCGGGCGACGATGGCGGCGGCGTCCCACTCCACGGAGAAGAACGAGACAGTTCCGAAAAACCCAAATATCACCATGACCAGGAGTTGCCAGTGAAGGAGAAGGTAGTTACTGTAGAAAAACGCCACGGCTGCGCAAATGGACTGAGACCAAACACGACAAGTCAGAAACCGCACGTGGATGGCGCCCACCACCCTCGGCCCCCAGGCTCTCCGTGACCGGCGGCGCCCCCGCTCCTCCCGCAGCCCGACGGGACTCCATCTGTCACCAGCTCCCAGACACGCACCGTAAACCTCGCTGGGAGCTGCTAACAACCAGGTCACCTGCGATCTGTCATCTCCAATAGTGTCCTACAGGGGCGCCGGGGCAGCTCAGTCGGTCAAGCGACCGACTTCGGCTCAGGTCATGATCTCACGGCTGTGAGTTCGAGCCCCACATAGGGCTCAGTGCTGACAGCTCAGAGCCTGGAACCTGCTTCAGATTCTGTGTCTCCCTCTTCCTCTCCCCTTCCCCCACTCATTCTCTCTCTCTCAAAAATAAATAAAAACATTAAAAAGAAATTTTTTAAAAATAGGACCCTGTGAGGTGCCAGGGTGGCTTAGTCCGTTGAGTGTCTGACTCTTGATTTCAGCGCAGGTCATGGCCCCAGGGTCGTGAGATCAAGCCCTGTGTCATGCTCTGCACTGAGTGTGGAGCCTGCTTAAGATTCTCTCTCCCCCACCTCTGCCCCGCTCTCTTGCTTGTGCCCCCCCCAAAACAATAGTTTCTTGTGAGAAACTGAGTAATTAAACAACGTACCTACGCAGTCAGAAATACGCTTGTCTATGTTATGAAGGAACTCAGTATCTAAGGGAGCCTCTTGTCTGAGCGGAAAGCTCAGAGCGTAAAATGGGGCGCCTGGGGGGCTCAGTCAGCTAAGTGTCTGACTTCGGCTCAGGCTGTGACCTCACGGTCTCGGAGTTCACGCCCCACGTCAGGCTCTGTGCTGACAGCTCCGAGCCTGGAGCCTGCTTCGGATTCTGTGACTCCCTCTCTCTCTGCCCCTCCCCTGCTCATGCTCTGTCTCTCTTGCTCTTTTGAAACATTAAAAAGAAAAATTAAAGACCAGAGAGTTTAATCTCTCAAACAATCACGCTTCACTGCTTCCTAATTCCAACCAGAAATACCTGACAGGCTGTCCGTGACTGTCATTTAAGAACCACTAGGAAAACAAAGCTCCAAGCACTCAACAGGCCAGGAGCCCGCGGGAGGCCACGTGAAGAAGGGATTACCTGCACGAACTTGAAGACGGCGAAGGCCGGCGCGCTGTCCTCCGCGTGGAGAAACCCGAGGATGCTAAGCAGCTGCGTGTTGAAGCAGCTGTCCCCGAGCCCCAGCAGGAAGCTGCACAGGATGGCGACCTCTTTGCTGCGCACAAGGAAAACGGACAGCACGAGTTAGAGCCACCTCAAGTGTACAGGCCACTTGCCCACGAGAGCAGCTCGCCTTCGAGTTCTGAACACTGCGAGACAAGAGACGAGTCAACACTGGAGGCTACAAAGCACGACTCCATGCTCGGACACACGCACCCTCAGCGTCTGGCAAATGCTGGTCAGTGAACGCTTGGGGAGTGCACGCGGTGTTTGGGCAGGGCCGGCCCTGGATGGCGGATCTGGACATAACTGCCTACATTCATAATGAACTTGAGCTGAGCACAATACAGGAAGATCCTCAAAACGGACATAACCGATGTGAACGGGCCGGACGGCTACCCGGCTGGCCGATCACCCTTCTCACCGCTCCTCACCGCTCAGAAGGCAGACGCATAAAATCACATCAGAGACTTACACGCGCTTTCATAGGTCAAGAAAAACATTTAGGTGGGTTGAAAGGTTAAAACCGACAATTCCAAAAATGACTTGGGATTCTCTCTATGGGCTCCTATTTTAACTAATTCCGGCTCCATTAACATTTGACAGATGACCTTATAAAGAGAGCAGACTTCCAGAAAATGATTAACTGCTCCATTTTAAGTAGCTAGCCACCCAAGACCTGCCACCCTTCCTTGGATTACTAGAAAAATGACAGTCATGGGGCGCCTGGGTGGCTCAGGTGGGTAAGAGGCCGACTTCGGCTCAGGTCACAATCACAGGGTACGGGTCAGGCCCCCTCCCTGGGCTCTGTGCTCACAGCTTGGAGCCTGGAGCCTGCTTCAGAGTCTGTGTCTCCCTCTCTGCCCCTCCCCCACCTGCCCTCTATCACTCTCTCAGAAATAAACATTAAAAAATAAGATAAAATAAAATGACGGTCACTATACCTGGATTTGATATAAGCAGAACTATCAGTTCCTTCGACGGGAGCGATCGGGGCATCCCCAGGCATGTTGAGGAATATCAGATAAAAAGCTATAAAGTGCACCAGGATGCCCAACAACACAACTGGATTTCTGCCAAAACGATTATTTTTGCTCAGCAGGCCAAACAGGCTTCCACCTACAGAACCAATGAAGCAGAGAACAAACAAACCCAAGATCAAATGCATAAATCAAAATTTTGATTTTTTGAAAAAATAAAAAAATAGACAAACCAACAACCAACTTAATGAAGGGGGAAAGAAAGCACAAATGTTAAAAATAAAAAATAACCGTAGAAACAGAAGAAATTTTAAATATCAGAACCGACTTCTAGGTCAGTGGGGGTAACGGGGAGCAGATTTTCCGCCTGCCTAAAAAAATGGACAAAGAAAATAATACGGAGCAGTAACTTTGAAGGCGGAGGTATCAGGTGGCCAAGGGGCAGTGACCTGAGATGGGAAGCAGCGAAGGAGGGGAGCCCTGGTCTAGAGGCGGGGGGCTGGGCCCAGCGGGGGGGACCCACCGCATCTCTGAGCGGAGGAGACCGAGCTCCGGGCCTGGGGACCCTGGCTACAGAGTTCCAGAACACGTTATCAAAAGGGGAGCTGCCCGGAGGGACAACTCGAGAGACCTACAGAGGGTCCCCTGACTCTTCCCTGGGTGCTGGTCAGCACATAACTCGGTAAGTGAGCAGAGGCCCTCGGAACCCCGTCCAGGAGGTTGGAGGTGTTAGCGCCCGCCCTGGGCCGGGAACAGTGCCTCTGCCCCTCAGCCCTCAGGAGGGAGGAATGATTAGCCCGTGTCTGAGCCCAGCGCTGGTCCTGGCCAACAAGCCTTTTCACCAGCAAGCCCTGAAAAGTCCTACTGTTTCCGAGTAAATGACCCGCAGCGAAGAGCGAAGCTCGAGACTAGTTACAAGAACACAGACCAGGCGGCACCGCCCCAGGTTACGTTCAGAGATCACAGGTGTCCCCACCACTAACCAAGCAAAGAAGCATGAAAGCAGGACCCGTCACGAGGAGAGAAAGCGGTCGGACGCGGAGTTATTTCATGACCCGGCAACTCCAGTCCTCGTTACTGGACTGGCCTGGAAACGCAAAGTGCACACACACGTTCACAGCGGTGCTGTTTATGTATTTATGTATTTATGTATTTATTTATTAATGTTTTACTTAGTTTTGATACAGAGAGAGACAGAGTATGAGAAGGGGAGGGGCAGAGAAGGGGAGAACAGAATCGGAAGCAGGCTCCAGGCTGTGAGCTGTCCACACAGAGCCCGACGTGGGGCTCGAACCCATGACCGTGAGATCACGACCTGAGCTGAAGTTGGAGGTTTCACCGACTGAGCCCCCGGGCGCCCCCCCAGCGGTGCTATTTAAAACGGCCAAAAAAGTGGAAACCACCCAAATGTCCATCACATGATGAATGGATACATAAACCTGATCTATCCATACAGTTAAATACCATCTAGTGAGGGGGAAAAAGAGGACAGAATACTGACACGTGCTAGAACATGGAAGAACCCGGAAACATTACACTCAGTGAAAGAAGCCAGACCCAAGAGACCACACGTTCTAAGATTCCACTTACACGAGTGTCCGAAATCAGCAAATGCATAGAGAAAGGGATTAGTGGTTGCCTGGGGAAGGGCAATGAAAATGTTCTAAAACTAGAGGGTAGTGAGGACGGCACACCTCTGTGAACATACTAGAAAACACTGCCCCAGACGCTCTAAGTGGAGGACGTATATGGCATGTGAGTTAGATCTCAATAAAGCTCTAAAAACAAAAAACAAAAAAACCCAGAAAACAAAAAACCACCCCAGAACGGTTACGAGGAGGAGCAAACGCTGAAAACCATCGGGAGAACGGCACTCCGCACGCTCACACATCTAAATGCCTGGCACTGTTCCGGGTGTGGGCCACCAAGCAGGGAACAAAAGACACCCAGTCCGCTCTCTCCGAAGTGTGGTCCCCGCTGGACATTCTAAAGGTCCTCTGTTTTTTTACTGTCTGTCTTCTTCCCCAAGGCCCTAAGCTTCATATGGACAGGAAGTCTTTTGTTCCTACAGTGGACGCACAGGAAGTGAGCTGATGATGCGGGAAGTCCCTCGTACGTGACAACATCCCACGCCCGGGTGAAGGTCTCAAGGGGCTTGGCCGAACAAGGAAGAGCCGCACTTGTGATGGGCCCCGGGGAGCTGAAGGGAAGCGTTCAGTCACTACTCTGTGTTCCTGAAACTAATATTACTGGATGTTAACTAACTGGAATTTGAATAAAAACATACCTAAAAAAAGGAATACCTAGTGCGGCCCAGAAAAACACACAGTGGTCTTTGCCCTGTCACCCCTTCCTCCCCGCTTCCTGGCACAGAGCTCCTGGAGCCCCGTGGCTTTCCTGTGTGGCAGGTGTGTCCTTCCTCTGCGCTCCCTTATAACTCCCTTTGGACCGGACCAGAGCTTACGAACGAGAGGATTCTTCAGGGGGGTTAGAGGTGGTGGGGCTGGCTTCCGGATGCGGGCCGGTTGCCAGAAGGACCAAGACTGGAGTGGAGGGTTGGAATTTTCAGGGCCAGCCCCCAAGCTCAGAGCAGGCAAGGGGTGCTGGAGACCCAGTTCAACTGCCATTGGCAATGATCTCATCAACCTTCCTCCCTAAGGACATGTTCATAAAAAACCCTCAACAGGGGCGCTTGAGTAGCTCCAGTCGGTTGAGCGTCCACCTTTGGCTCAGATCACGATCTCGGGGTCTGTGAGTTCGAGCCCTGCATCGGGCTCTGTGCTGACAGCTCCGAGCCTGGAGCCTGCTTAGGATTCTGTGTCTCCCTCGCTCTCTGCACCTCCCCTGCTCATGCTCTCTGTCTCTCAAAAATGAATAAATTAAAAAAAAAAAATTAAAACCCAAAAAACAAAAAACCACCCTCAACAACAGGTTTGGGAAAGCTACCCCAGTTGGTTGGTGGACGCCTCCACATGCTGGGGGGGGGGGGGGGTGATACGTCCTGGCTCCACAGGGACCACGGTTCCCACGCTCAGGACCCTTCTGGCCTTTGCTCCAGGAGTCTCCTCACCCGCCTGTTCATTTGTACCCTTTATAATACGCTTTAGTAGTAAGTACAGTGTTTTCCCGGGGGCTCATGGGAACCTCCAAACTCACAGCCAAGTCCCAAAGAAGTGCAGGAAGGTGGCCCGGGGACCTGGGACCTACAAGTGGCATCTGCAGTGAGGGCAACTTGGGGGACGGAGCCCTAGGACCTGTGGAGTCTGATGCAAACTCCAGTCCTTAAAGACTTAGAAGTGAGTGGTCTCGCGGACCTCCGGCTGGTGTCGGAGATTCAGAAGACAAGAAAGTCAGGGATTCCGAGACATTGTCCCCAAGTGTCTTAGCAGAAAAAGCTGGGAGAGACGATACACGTTTTCCTACGTACGGTTCTGTCTGCAAGTCGTATAGCAAACGTCTTACCTTATCAATGATAAAAAAACAGGGACGTACTGATGTAACAACAAGCAAGGAAATGAAAACTCGGGGACAGAGAGCAAACAAGCACACTTACAGAATCTACGATGACTCCAACAAACTGATGTAATGCAAAAAAACATCCCGCATTTTTAAACCAACCTAAAATTTCTCCAATGCCAATGAAAATGCCAGAAAGTCCAATGAGGCTTTTCTCTTCTGTTCCAAATTTATTTACAGCACCAATACACGTTCCATAGACACCGGAGAAGAAAGTCAATTCCAGACCTTTAGGGGAAAAAGAAAATCAGATTCCGTTACACACCCTCAGCCTCCGTCTCCCGGTTTTCTCCGGGGCCGGCAGCATTTGAGCTACGTATGGACACAGTAAGTTAGCTCGGGCGGACAGCTTACTCCCCGAGTTTGACGCCCCAGGGCTGATGAAACGGAATGAGCCACAAGATGGCAGTTGACACGCATTTCAGATAAAAACTACGCAACTCAATAAGCAAAGACGTCCTCCTTACTGGACGGCACACCGAAGACAGTATGCCGTAAGTCTGTAAGTCTGTAATCGTGATTTCTAAAGTGCTTCTTCCTCTTCTTAACAGCTTTCCAAAGTTAACAGGAACGTAGGTTTGGAAAACCAAATCATACTATCCACCTTTGCTTCAAGGCACAATGGTTTAACTAAACTCTTTTCCCCAGAAAAAGAAGTTTTAAAAAGTAGGGTAAAAAATTAAGGCCAACTAGAAGACTTGGATTCCTTAATGCTACAAAAACTTAACTTTAAAGATCTTTTTTTTAAACGTGATAGTACTTAAAAAAATTTTTTTTAATGTTTTATTTATGTTTGAGAGAGCATGAGTGGGGAAGGGGTAGAGAGAAAGGGAGACAGAAGATCCAAAGCAGGCTACGTGCTGAGAGCAGCAAGCCCAACGCGGAGCTTAAGCCATGAACTGCAAGACGGCGACCTGACCCGAAGTTAGACGCTCAGCCGACGGAGCCCCAGGCGCCCCGGTAGCATTTTTAAAAAGGAAACGGGTTTCCTCCTTCTTAAGACCTCAGCGTGCTCCGTCTACTACTGGGAGTGAGCCACAGAGCTCATTCCATGTCTCTAGAAAGTGTACGAATCTACACAAAGTGACAAGGATTCGCCCGTGGTTATTTCCCGCAGTGCTCCGTTTTGCCCTGAAATCACTGGTTGGGATGAACCAGTGTTCAACTGTGGTGTAGAATTATCCCACAGCCAATCTGGGCTGACCCTGGGATGTGATTTCACCAGTGGGCTCATGCCAGGCTTAAGCTTTAAGAAAGTTCTGGTCCAGGGGCGCCTGGGTGGCTCGGTGGGTTTAGCGTCCGACTTCGGCTCAGGTCATGATCTCACGGTTTGTGGGTTCAAGCCCCGCTTTGGGCTCTGTGCTGACAGCTCAGAGCCTGGAGCCTGCTTGGAATTCTGTGTCTCCCTTTCCCTATGCCCCCACCCCTCAAATAAATAAAAACATTAAAAAAAGAAAGACCATCAGCAGAACCACTCAGCTGAGCCCCATCAGCACTCAGAGGAGGAACAAGACAGTGGCTGTTTCCGATCCTCATGTCATGAAGCAGCAACGGAAAACCCAAGCCCGTCATTCACGCCGTTACCTGTGTACGCAGTGGGAACACTGAGGAGGAGCATCTCCCTGGTGACACACAACTTAAGAGACTTTCCTGTAAGAAAGAAAACAACTGAGGAGTACTTAGATTTTACTTACTCAAACAAAAATCTAAAACATTTACTCAACCCAAACAGCCCCACGTTGGGCTCTGTGCTGACAGCTACCTCAGAGCCTGGAGCCTGTCTTCAGATTCTGTGTCTCCTCTCTCTGACCCTCCCCTGCTCACGCTGTCTCTCTCTCAAAAATAAATAAAAACATTTAAAAAGAAAAAGTAATTGTTTTAGGGGTGCCTGAGTGGGTTTAGTTGGTTAAGCATCAACTTCAGCTCAGGTCATGATCTCAAGGTTCATGGGTTCGAGCCCCGCATCAGGCTCTGTGCTGACAGCTCAGAGCCTGGAGCCTGTCTTCGGATTCTGTCTCCATCTCTCTGCCCCTCCCCTGCTCACACTGTCTCGTCTCTCAAAAAATGAACATTAAAAAAAAAAGAAAAAAAAATTGTTTTGAAACTTCATACCGATTGCGTATTTTTTTCTGGAAATACAGGCAAATGGTGAAACGTCTCACTACATGTAGTCTCACCGTATTTCAGTGAAATTAGAGAACAGAGTACCCTCTTCTGCATATGGTGAAATTCAGGACAGTGCATTGTTTCTTGTGTAACTTTTGTAACCAGCTGTTGAGTGAGAACTGAAATCGGGATCAGCTGTTCATTTAAGACATTAGGTCATTGACCTTAAATTACAAAATGTGAGCAGGCTCAAAAATACATGTAAAATACACAGTCTGTGCGGGCGCCCGGGTGGCACAGTCAGTTAAGTATCTGACTCCTGGTTTTATCTGTAGTCATGGTCTCACCCTGTGAGTCTGAGCCCTGCATTCAGCTCCGTGCTGGCACCTGGGATTCTCTGTCTCTCTCTGTGCCCATCTCCCATTTTTTTTCTGTCTCTCTCAAAATAACTAAAATTTAAAAAATACAGTGCGTAGACATGCATTTTCCATTGCAGAGTTCAGCTGCACTGAACAGCAGGAAAAGAGACAGTAAAGTGTTCATAAGCAAACACGAAGAACTGAAGCTTCAGTCCTCAGATCCAGGGAACTGAGAACGACAGGAAGTGGTGTGGAAACAGAGGAGATATTTGCAAATCACATTTATGAGACTTCTTTATGGAATATATAGAGTTCTTACAACTCAATAATAATAAAAAGACAATCCAATTAAAACATAGGGAAAGGACTCGAGTAGACGTTCTCCAGAGACGTGATGCAAATGACTTGGCAAGCACGTGAAAATATGCCCCACGTCCTTAGCCGTTGGGCAAGTGCAAAGCAGAGCCACGAGACGCCACTTTGCACCCGCGGGGACAGCTCTGATCAGAAAGACAGGTAACGGGGCACCTGGGGGGCTCCGTCAGTTGAGCGTACGGCTTTGGCTCAGGTCATAATCTCACAGTCTGTGAGCTCGAGCCCCGAGTCGGGCTCTGTGCTGACAGCTAGAGCCTGGAGCCTGCTCCGGATTCTATCTCCCTCTCTCTGTGCCCCTCCCCTGCTTGCACTCTGTCTCTTTCTCTCTCTCAAAAATAAATAAACATTAAAAAAAAGAAAGATAATAACTCAAGGACAAGCAGAAACTAGAACCCTCAGACACTGCCGGTGGGAGCGCAAAATGGTGCAGCCGCTGGGGAAAACATCTGGTGGTTCCTCCAAAGGCTGAACACAGTGATCACGGGAGCCAGCAATCCAACTACCACCAGGTATGGACACAGACATGTGCAGACGAACGTCCGTGCAAAAACCTGGACATGAATGTTCACGGCAGCATTATTCATGCTGCCCACAAAGTACAAACAATAGCGCATTGTTTCTAACGCGCTTTAACGGGGGTGAGACTCGGCATCACAGCGCTAAGGAAGGGACCCACGTCACGAGAGAGTGCGTACAGCACGGTTCTGTCCCTCCGACGTAACGTCCAGGACAGGCAAAGCTGGTTGCCTGGGGTGGGGGAGCGGGGAGGAAAAGGAAGTGACTGCTAACAGGTACAGAAATCCCTTCTGGGTGAAGAACAGGTGCCCAACTCAGGATATACTACATACGACCAACGGTACGCCTTAAGTGGCCGATCCTACAGTATGTGAATTATATCTCAATAAAGCTATGCTATGAAGGGAAAAAAAACCCCACCATCTAACAGCTTAAGGGGTCTCCGTCTGGACTCCAAAAACTTTTTTAAATAAAAACAGATTTTACTATATATATGTGCATATATATGCTATTTCTAAATTTGTTTTCATATGATAGAACAAATAGTTCCTAACAGGCATCAAGATCATTTTAATGGCTAGAATAATCTGTTGTAGGGGCGCCTGGGTGGCTGTCGGTTGAGCGTCTGACTTTGGCTCAGGTCATGATCTCGCAGTTCATGAGTTCAAGCCCTGCATTGGGCTCTGTGCTGACAGCCCAGAGCCTGCTTCAGATTCTGTGTCTCCCTCTCTCTCTGCCCCTCCCCGGCTCACGCTCTGTCTCTCAAAAATAAAATAAATAAATCTTTAAAAAAAATTTTTTTAAAGGATAATCTGTTGTATAGATGTACTGATACCTTATAGTTGAACATTTAAATCACATTCAGTTTCTCACGAATATAAACATCTTAGCAATTAAATCTTAACAAATATTTGTAGTTATCTGAGGATAATCCTATTCGCGGAATCGCTGGGATAAAGGTACAGAGGTTTCTAAGGCTCCTGATACTTGGGGACAAACTGCTCTTCAGAAAATAATACAAGGGGCGCCTGGTGGCTCGGTGGGCTGAGCGTCCGGCTTCGGCTGGGGTCATGATCTCGTGGTTCGTGGGTTCGAGCCCTGCGTCGGGCTCTGTGCTGACAGCTAGCTCAGAGCCTGGAGCCTGCTTCGGATTCTGTGTCTGCCTCCCTCTCTCTCTCTGGCCCTCCCCTTCTCAAGCTGTCTCTCTTTCTCTCTCTCAAAAATAAATAAAACATAAAAAAAATTTTTTTAAACAAAATAATACGAATGTATGTTCCGATCAGCAGCCTGGTCCTTAGCGTGTGAAGTACTCACTGTCCATAATAATGATTCTTCATATCTTTTGAAGTTTGACGGAACACTTTTAAATCCGCATTTCTTATACTTAAGCAAATATTTTCCCTGCCATTTTAACTCCGTTAGGCTGTTCTGACAGACTGAAGTTTTACACTTTAAGCAACGAAGGGCATTCTTTCCCTTACTATCTGAGTGGCCTGTTGAAAAGGCACTGCTCTACCCAGTTTCTTTACTTACTTTTATAGTTTCATCTTTATACTGAACCCACCTGAAATGCTAGAAGATACGAGGCTTGAGTCTATATTTTTCTACACAGTCTGCTCCCTAACTTGGCTTATTTAAGAGTCTCTTCTATTGTATTGTATTGTGGACATGGCCCTGATTCTAGACTCCAGTTCTACCGCTCTTTCTATTCCAAAGTTTTCAAATGAATTCACAGTTGATTTTAACATTTATTAGGGAAAGCCCTTTTTTATTTTTATTTTTTTTTACTTTTAGAAAGAGAGAAGAGCACGGGTGGGAAAGAGGGGAGAGAATGGAGGGAGAGAATCTTAAATAGGCTCCATGCTCACCAAGGAGCCCAAGGCGGGGCTTGATCCCACCGACCCTGGGATCATGACCTGAGCCCAAATCAAGAGTTGGACGCTCAACTGACTGAGCCACCCAGGTGCCCGTTAAATCCTTCTTAAAAATTCCCTTGGCTCTTCTCAGACATTTATGTTCCAGATAGACTTCAGGATTGTTTTTCCTCAAGACCAAGAAATAAATTTTAAAAATTTTCAATGACATTTTCTAGAACCCCATCAAACAGATACATTCAGTTGAGGAACAAAGTGCCTTTTAGATAAACAGAAATCTTTTCTGTGCCACATTCACCGCAGGATCCAGAGAAGGAACCTGATGAGTAAACAGATGACAGAGAAGGAACCTGATGAGTAAACAGATGACAGACGACCTGAAGCCTGGACACCTTCTGCCCTTCTGGGTTCTCTTTGGCTTCCGCGCTACCCCGTGACGTCACGTCGCTCCCCACGGCCCAGGAATCAGCCCCTAAAACCGCCTGCCCCACAGCACCTGATACCTCCTTCTGGCTGCCCCTCCTTTCTCCCCAAACCAGACGGCACCGCACCCCACCACGCCTGCACGGCGCTCAGCAGCCATCGAGCTCCATGAGACCGTGCGGCCCTGTGTCAGCACCTCCGTTCACGGAGAGGCCGAGGCAGGGTCTGCACGTCGGGGAGGGACACCTTGACTCTGGTGTCGGCAGGCAGCCAGGGAGAGGGGGCGCGAAGCCTCACCCAAGGCTGAACGGACCATCGCGTACGCCTGAAGATCATCAACATCCCTTTCCCTGGACTCTGTGGCTCGCCAGGGTAGCCGATGGGGCTTTCTGGGCCCTGGACCACAAGAAGGGAGTATCTGTGGAGGGGCTCACTAAGGATATTAAATGCCACCATAAAAAGGTCAGTTGTGATTTCTGTGCGTTTAGCTTGAGTCCTTTCCCCTCTGGCCCCTCTGATCAGTGGTGGCACTAGTGGCAAATGAGTTTCTCGGTCTGCAAGGCTGAGAGCCAGACCTCTGACTGCTGTGACCCCTCCCATCCTGCTGGGAGACAAGCAGGCTGGACCCTTTGTAATTATAACGATGGCCCCTGTTGTAATTACGAATGCATTCCCGGAATGCAAGAAGTGCATATTATAAAAGCCTGATTAAACGGCCTTAACGATAATATGCTACGTATTCAACGCTCAGAATGCCACGAACCACCAGCTCCTTCTAGAAAAGAAGACTTCTGGGATTGCTGGCTAAAAGTTGGTTCCTTTGCGTCACCTGACTTAGGCTGTGGCTGATTAGATCAAGAATTTGCACCCTGCCCGGAGGCACCCAGTGGGCTGGGAACAAGCACAGGAGAGCTCAGGAGGCCCAGCGTCCTGACTGACAGCGTCGGATTCTCCCCGTGGGAGACCAAGAGGCTGCGGGAGCTACAGGAAGAGGCAAAGAGCTGGCCGGTACCAGGCCTTGAACTGGCCCGTATCGGGCCATATTAGAACCGGAGGCCACGCCTGCCGGTTTCTGAAGGAACCACAAGATGCCGTTATGGGAATCACAGTTTGGGCTCCGATCCCAGCTCGGCCACCTCCTAGCTACCAGACCTTGGATAAATCACAGTACGGAACTGTCGTGAGGGTAACACGACAGGGACACGTGGGGAGGCTTCGCCGGGAAGGGCCCTCAGCGGGGGAGCAGGGCCGTGCTGACAGACTCGGTTCTGAGGGGATGTTCCGTGCATCCTCACCTCCGAGTGTAGAGCTCGGGCCCCAAGGTCTCTGCCCTCCCCGCGCCTCCCCTGCGCCTGGCCACCCTGCACACCCCCCCCACCCCCCAGTTCCAGAGGCGCTGGCTGGGAAGACACGCGTCCTTTGGGGTGGCACAGCTGGAGAAGCGCAAACACTGGGGGCCATCCATCCAGAGGTACCAGGGGGAGGGGGAAAGACGAACGTCGCAGCTGCCCCCGACCAGCTCTTGCGTTTCAGACACAGAAAATACTTACTAAACGCGTCTACTGCCTTTGCCATAGTGTTCTGGGCAGAGCTGAAAACAAAAAAACAAGACATCAGTGATTTCCCCTGAAAAGAGAACCAGAGGGAGACCACATTCTCACTGACATTTGTCAGAACGATGGCCTCAAGAGGTCTGGCAAGTATTTCCACTGCCGTACAAGCCGGGACCCCTGTCCTCGCTTCCGGATGGGGGGAGTAGGGGGGTGGGGGGAGGGGGGAAGGTGTCTGAATACAATCCCCTCACACTACGTCTATGGCTCACACATCCACACGTCCCCTCAGAAAGGAAACCTCAGGCAGGACAGAAATTCTCCCCCACCTGCTATTTTCATACTGCTAAAACAACTTGTAAAACTTCAATTTCCCTCCACTCTACTCATTATTTTTTTAATGTTTTTGAGAGAGAGAGAGAGACAGATAGAGCATGAGCAGGGGAGGGGCAGAGAGAGTGGGAGACACAGAATCAGAAGCAGGTTCCAGGCTCTGAGCTGTCAGCACAGAGCCTGACGCGGGGCTCGAACCCACGGACTGTGAGATCATGACCTGAGCCCAAGTTGGACGCTCACCCGACTGAGCCACCTGGGTGCCCCCACTCTGACTACTTTAAAACTAAGTTCTTCAGTGTTAAAACTCTTCAAAAGCAAAAAAATAAACTAAACATAAAAATAAACGTTAAAAACGTGGTCTCCAGAGTTCGCATCAGGCTTCGCCATTTATTAGTGGTCTGGTTTTAAATTTTTTTTTAATGTTTTATTTATTTTTGATACAGAGAGAGACAGAGCATGAGAGGGGGAGGGTCAGAGAGAGAGGGAGACACAGAACCGGAAGCAGGCTCCAGGCTCTGAGCTAGCGGCCAGCACAGAGCCTGACGCGGGGCTCGAACCCACGAACGTGAGATCTGACCTGAGCCGAAGTCGGAGGCTTAACCGACTGAGCCACCCAGGTGCCCCAATTAGTGGTCTGGTTTTAAACAAGTTGCTTCATGCCTCCGAGTTTCACTTTCCCATTTATAAAACAGGGGCAATACCGCTTAACTGTTATAATTAAATGAGATCAGATAGTTCAAGTGTAGTTTTTAATACGATGATGGTGAAGATACTTTTAAGAAATTACATAACTTACTCTGCCAGCCAATAGGGTAATACCTCCTTCTGGCATCTTAAATAAAAGTTTTTTAATGTTTCTTTATTTTTTAGAGAGAGGGCTCAGGCTAGGGAGGGCCAGAGAGAGAGAGAGACACAGAATCAGAAACAGCTCCAAGCTCTGAGCTGCTAGCACAGAGCCCGACTCGGGGCTCGAACTCACAGACTGAGATCATGACTTTAGCCGAAGTTGGACGCTCAACTGAGTCACCCAGGTGCCCCGTACTTCCCTGGCACCTTTAAACAACATTATTTTTTTAAGTTTTATTTATCTCTTTTGAGAGAAAGAACAAGTGTGAGCAGGGGAGAGGCAGAAAGAAAGGGAGCGAGCGAGAGTCACAAGCAGGCTCTGCACTGTCAGCGCAAAGCCCGATGCAGGGCTCGAACCCACGATCATGACCTGAGGTAAAGTCGGACTGAGCCATAAATGGTATTATTTACAAAAAAGAAAAAAAGAAGAAACCTCACGGATATCAGGCTGACTTATATAAACAAGTTACTGATACAAAAAAGGTAGTCTAACCCCAGGAAAACCTTTTTCCTCATCATCAAACCCCGTGCCCTGCCTGGAGGCAAATCCTCTTCAGATTCCCCAGAACAGATAGTTCTTATAGGCGACAGGCTTGGATGCGGGATTTTAGTAGGTTACATTCCAGGCCCCGAATAAGCAGGAACTGAGTTACAGACTCTCCCGCCTGTTAAAATACAATCCAGCCAACCGGCCCCGGGGGCAAAGCGATGACGTATTAACGGAAGCCATTTCTAGTAGAATTCTGAAATAAGACGAACCAGGTCCTACAAGGACGGAGTGAGGTCCCTGCTAACCCCTCTCAGACCCTCCCACACCTTCCCGTCGCATGCCCAGCCTACTTCTTTAAGGTCCTGACTTTCAAGGGTGGCAGAATGGGTCACCCCAGAACATGCTGCTTCGGTATACTGAGTAGGTCGAGTGGTAGGCACTAGAAAACCAGCGCGTGTGGGGACGGGCTCCCTCGAAACTCCCATCTGCCTAAAGACAGATCCTCCAGGAGCCCAACTGTCATAAATCATCCCTGGAAGCTTCGTCACACAGGGAAGGTGGACTCTTGTCACAAGAGGGGAGATCTGACATCGACAGCTTGTCACAAACGGTCATATCTCCCATCTAGTCTTGCAAGGATCTGCTCATCCTTCCGAAAAATCATTTACTCTCCCCTAAGAGGCCTCTGTCCCCCTCCCCTTTCCCTATTTAGATGTATTTAGAGCCTAAATTCTAAGCCAATCTGGGAAAGTACTCATTTTCCCCTGCGGTTTCCTCATGTACACGCGAGCCACATGTTAATAAACTCCTGACTGTTTTTTCTCGTGAATCTCTTATTACAGGGTCTCAGCTAAGAACACAGGAGAGTAGAGGGAAAATGACTTTTCGTCCCTACAACTTAAATGTTACCTTTTCAGCCTTCCCTGGCAACTCCGTCTATAATTTTACATGTATGTCGTATAAATTACACACATGTAACTATCATGGCCTAGAATTGCAAGGCATCCCCGCCCCCCACCTCCAGCCCATACCTCTATCCCCTCCTAGTTTAGGTTTCTGTTTCCTAATACTGGATTGCTAAGAGATACCGGCTTCTTTGGGGGGAGGGTGATAAAAACGTCCTAACGTTGGTTGTGATGAACACACCCTTTTTGAATACACTAAAAGTCACTGAAAACTATACAATTGGAAGGGGTAAAGTGTACAGCAAGTGAATTGTATCTCAATAAAAACTGGTCTTTTAAAAAATCCAGTCTGTCTTCTCTCTCACCCACTAGAAAGTAAGCTCCATGAATGCAGGAACATCTCTCCGTTGGAAATGCCTTCCGAACAATGCCTGGAATGTAAGATGTAAGAGATGCTCAAGTACAGAGGGGAGTGGTGGAGGGAAGGAGGGAGGACAGAGAAGAGATCCCTAGAGCTCGCCCGGCGGTGGCCTCAGACACGCACACCGAGCAGACGACGACCACCGAGGCAGAGGACCCGCACCACCTTGCTGCGTCCTCAGGTCATCTTCTGCGGGGCCTCTAAGTGGTAGCTCTTAAAATCAGATCCCATTTTTTTTCTTCAATGACTCCTTTCATTTTTTTTATAAAAAAAAGGTTGGTTTTTTTTTAGGTTTATTTATTTATCTTGAGAGAGAGCACAAGCAGGGGAGGGGCAGAGAGAGAATTCCATGCAGGCTCTGCGCTGTCTGTGGGGAGCCCAAGGCGGAGCTTGAACCCTCAAACCTTGAGATCAGGACCTGAGCCGAAGTTGGATGCTTAACCGCCAGAGCCCCCCAGGCGCCCCTCCCAAAGCGGCTTCAATCTCACCCGGTGCAGGCGCTCCTACCTCCACCCCCCCGCCCCCCGGGCCTCCCTGCAGCGCTGGCACCCACCCGCCCTCTACCAGCCAGCCTGGATCTCCCTCCTCACCAGTCTCGCTGCCGGGAGCCACCCGGCCCCCCGCCCCGCCCCCTTCCCCTGCCTTCCCAGCACTTCGTGTGTGACATGCGTGTGGTCCACGCCCCTCTAAGATGAAGTCCCTCCAGACCAGGGTTTCTGGGTCTTGTTCGCTGCCGGGTCACGCAGGTTGGGACGGGGGCTGGCAGAGAGTCTGTGCTGATATAGAATAGAGACGGGGAAGCTGCCAGTTGGGGAGACACTTTAGGAAGAGAAAATGCCGAAGAGGCCGGTCAGTCCTCCTCAGTCCTGCGCCGCAGCAGGCCTACAATCCTCTACGCGGGAGTTCTCTGGAAACAGGGAGAGGCCTGTTTGCACAGCACACACAGCTGACATTTGCTAAATGAACAGGTGTTCAACCTTCGCGGCATCTGTGGTGTTGACCTTCATGGACTCTCCGGCATCTATCCGTTTAAGCTTACAAAATAATATGTATGTATATATGCGACTCATATAATATGTACATATCAGACACGTATATAAGTAGATACACACACACACACACGTCTTCACACCAAGGTCACGCCTCTCTTGTGCAGGGAAATTCTGAATGCTTAATGAACCCATGACGGGAGCATTTTTGGCCTTTTTGGGATCTACAGGGCAGCATGAAGGCCCCGGCAAACGTGCTGTCGATTCGCGAAGAGCGATAGGGCAGAGCCCTCGCCATCTCCTGACTCACAAAGCAGCTCGCCCGGCAAAGAGCTCCCGCTGCCCTTTCCTCGAACGTGGGTGACGCCTGCCGAGAACGCGTCAGTGACGGTTTAGTTGTACTTGTAACTGAAATCCGCTCACGTTAATTTACAGTTTGTAGAGAACCACGAGGCCATGCACTTGTTTCCCTACTTGGACCCCTCTGGGAAAGACCACCGTGCAGGTGGGCGCAAAGCCCGAGTAAGGGGATGGGGTGACCCACTGGCACCAGCGCTGCCACTCGTGGGAGCTTTAATACTGGACCAGACAAACCGGAACTGAGAGCAAAGACTGTCTTCTCTCTAACTGCCTAAGCCTGTGTCTTTGCACATGAAAATGCAGGGGAAGCTGCCTGAACTGAACAAGGAAACAGCCCCTGAGGAACTAGGGGGATCACTGATGCGGTGCAGGGTCAGTGACTTGTCAGCCACCACCTGGGATCGGGCCCAGGCCCCCTCTCGGCCTGCCCCTCCCTCTTCTGCCGCTCCCTTCCTTCTCCTCTTCCCTCCTTCTTCCCCAGAGCTACCCTTTATCTTTGTTCTCTAGGCTTTAAAACTCTTTCCTCAGGGCACCCGGATGGCTCAATCAGTACGGCCTGCGGCTCCTGATTTCAGGATCTCAGGGTCATGAGATCCAGCCTACTCAAAAAAACAAACAAAAACCGCCCCCCAAAAACAAAAAAACATATAAAAATAAAAATAAAAAATTTTCCTCATGTCTGTCGAAAGTTAGATTATCAGTTAGGACTATGAAAAGGTTAGTAATCCCAAAACTAGCTCTACTCAAAATACAGTTTCGGTGTACCTGGGTGGCTTAGTCAGTTAAGTGTCTGACTTCCGCTCAGGTCATCTCGCAGTTTGAGTTCGAGCCCCGTGTCGGGCTCTGTGCTGACAACTCAGAGCCTGGAGCTGCTTCCGATTCTGTGTCTCCTCTGTCTGCCCCTCCCCTGTTTGCACTCTGTCTCTCTCTCTTAAAAATAAACATTTAAGAATTGTGTATATATATGTATGTGTGTGTGTACACACACACACACACACACACACACACACACACACACACACACACTTTTTTTTTCAAAGGAACACGCCAATGCCTTACTCGCGGACTTCCGGCTCCTGGTCCTCGGAAGACTCCTCTTCCCCCAAGACATTTTCGGCCTCTGGCTGCCGAATGAGAAAGAAGAGAACCGTCCCCACGAGGCTAATCACCGTCAGGGCGATAAACACGGTTCTTCGGTCGCTCTCTGGCGGGAAAAAAAGAAGGAAGCAGATCGCACCAACTGCGCAAACAACCCCAGAGTCTGTGTCGTGTGCAGAGGCGGTTTATGACCGGCCAGACACTTCCTCGTTCCGTGCCTGTTTTACTGCATTAGTAAAAATCCCAAAGAACTAAACAGAACACCTCCAGCTTTGTCTTTCAGGTAAAGAAATACGAAGAAGCCGGAAGAAAACAAGAATTTTTTCAATCCTACTCTTTAACCAAAGAACCGTACACGAGTCTAACGAGCGACGGGCGTGCTCACTCGCGGCAGGAGCTTCTCTAACCTGGAGCTGCTGCGTGAGGCCCGGGCCCCCCGCCAGAGTCCTGGCTTCATATCATCCAAGGGAAAAGTTACGAAAAAGTAAAATCTGAGAGGACTTAAGGCAGCAAGGTCCACGGGAATGGCCTGAGCAAAGCAACAATGGATACTTTTGTGGATCTATAGCCTTTGAACATATCCAAATAAAGCAAAGTGGAGAAAACAAACCTGATATGTGAGTCTTCCCTTGCCAGGCAAAATATATGTAGAGATTCCCAAAGAACAAGCTGGGGGAAGAAAAGGGAGGAGAGGATACTGAGACTTATTTTTACATTTACAGTTTTTAAAGCCACGTTTCCATTATTTGTTAAAAAGGGGAGGGGGCATCTATCTGCCCAGACCATTTAAAAGTATCGACTCCACTTTGACCCTTTTTTGCAAACTGTCACTGACCCAGATGGAATTCAGTCTCCCCCGTGACAGAAACCTGATTCAGAACCACCCTTCAAAGACTTGACTCGGTCTGAAACATGTGATTTACTGGCACTCTGCAAATGACTACTTGGAAACAAAGTTATGCTACTTCTCAAATCTTGTGTTTTAAAGAATCTCCAGAAAAAAAAGTTCCATGATTTAGTTACCTGCATCTAATAGATACTTTATTTAGCATATTTTCCTTTCACTTATGCTCGTTTCTTTTTTTAAATTTTTTTTAATGTTTTACTTATTTTTAATAGAGAGAGACAGCATGAGAGGGGAAGTGGCAGAGAGAGAAGGAGACACAGAACCGGAAGCAGGCTCCAGGCTCTGAGCTAGCTGTCAGCACAGAACCTGACGCGGGGCTCGAACCCACGAACGTGAGATCTGACCTGAGCTGAAGCCGGAGGCCCAACTGACTGAGCCACCCAGACGCCCCAGGCTCCAGTTTCTTAACATACACCCCATTCCACTAAAAATCTGTGTTTGTGAAATCTTACCAACACCAAAATTTTGGGCCATATCCGTGAGGGTAAATCCTCAGAACAGATTCCATCACAGAATGACTGTTTTTGCTTTTTACTTGAGAAATATAGAAGATGCTGTATATTGCTCAGTGTTGATATAATTCGTCTCACAATTGAATTTTTTAAATAAAATTTATTTTTCAGTAATCTCTACACCCCACGTGTGACTCGAACTCACGACCCTACGATCAAGAGGTGCACACTCTATCGACTGAGCCCGCCAGGCACCCCTCACTTCTAAATTTTAATATACTTGGTTAGGAGCTATCAGGTGTAGCTCAGTGGGAAGGCCATGGTCTTTGGAATCCAGATAAGGATGGTTTAAATCAGATTGGTTCTGCACTTCGAAGACTGTTTTCTCATCTGCAGAACAAAGATAATACTTTCTGGTTTCATGAGTTGGTGGGGATTACTGAAATTTAGTCATGAAGCCAGCAGTCCCTGCCGGAAATAGAGCAGGTGCCAAACACATTATGGTTAATATTATTTTCTATTTACCAATCATGAGTTCCAATGAGGTGGGCCCATGCGTTTTATGTAATTCCATGAAATTTTAAATCTGTATCATATGCAGCTAAGAACTTAATTCATGTAACGCGGAAGATCTGAATTTTCAAAACAACAAAGATCTAAAAGATGGTGTGACAAAATAACTGAAGGAAAGATTAAGCTCCAGAAGGATCATTACCTAGATTGTAAGAGTGCCCAGAAAATTCCACTGTTTCTCCCAATAGTGTGCTCATCTGAATTTATTGTCAGACAATTTCCTTGTGCTGTCCAAAGCACTAAAAGTCAAACCAAAAGGTTAGCAAGAGAATGAAATCACTTAGCTTTCCATACTGAACACATGAGACTCTTAGGTAAATCCCAGAGGACACAGAAAATAAGCTTCGAGATGCTTACCGGCAGCCGCAATCCCAATGAAGACAGAGGCTGTGTAGAAGGACCATGGGAAAGGCTGGATAAAAACGGCAATGTACATGCTAAAATATAACAGGTCAACGTATTACAGTCACACAAGACCTTAAATAGAACGCCAATTATGCCTTCTAGGAGTCAAGTTTGAGGATTCGCTCTTTTTCTTGTTTTCTTTTAATTCAACCTATAAAGGACTTCTCCAGTGTTGGAGGGGAAACGAGACAAATGTAACCTATTCGCTTCTTTTTTTTTTTTTTTTTTTTTAATTTTTGAGACAGAGAGGAAGAGAAAGAGGGAGAGAATGTGAGCAGGGGAAGGGCAGAGAGAGAGAGAGAGGGAGACACAGAGTCTGAAGACAGGCTCCAGGCTCTGAGCTAGCTGTCACCCCAGAGCCTGATGCGTGGCTCAAACCCACGAACCGCGACATCATGACCTGAGCTGAAGTCAGGACGCTTCACTGACTGAGCCATCCAGGCGCCCGTGACCTACTCATTTCTAAATTTCAAGTTTGTAAGATCAGACACTTGAGCAAAGGTTTGCAATCGGCCTTTGCCAATAGCTTAGCACATGCTGGGACTGTAGTTCTAGAACCCAGAAAAAAAGCTTAGGTATTTGAAGTCCCGTTAATCAACTTGATATAAAACAAAACCACTTCATGGGAAGCTCTTTTCAACTCTCACAGAAAGAGATTTTTGGATACTATTTTTATCTATAGTGAAACAAAAGTCAATACGTGTAAGTCCCATGCCATGAAAAGAACGTGGTATCCCCCTGGGCATCAAGGGGAGATCCAAATCCCTAAACACTGCAACACGTGTTCTATTCAGTCTAAGTCGGTGGATTATTTTTTTCTTTTAAGTAATCTCTACACCTAACGTGCGGCCTGAACTCGCAACCCCAAGATCAAGAGTTGCACATCCACCGAATAAGCCAGCCAGATGCCCTCAATTTGACAAATTCTTTTCAAATATTACCCTCCTAGGCAAGGTGCTGAAGGTGTTTGGATTAAATGAAAGAAAATCATCCTACTCACCTGTAAAATAAGCCACTTGCAAACATAGAGAGCTGAGGTCCCACGATGGCCACCACCGACGGGGTAATCAGATTTGAAGCTGAGAACACTCCATAAATAATTGCCATGCTGTACACAGAACACATAAAAGGAAAAAAAAAACCAAAACCCTTTGAATCACTGCCTCAAAAATGTACTTTTTCAAATCTACTTAAAATGTATAGATGTTTTTTGCCTTAAGCATTCATTTCTTTGGTCAAAATGAATAACACTTCTATCATTAAGCTGAATCTCATCATAAAGTGTTCATTTACACAAAATTTGGGAGTCTCACCAAATTTCTCTTTGAATCAGCTTGCCCTGGACAGTATGTTTTTAATGCACTGGTAAATTATAATAAAAGCTAGCAGCGTGCCACGTTTTTATAGATGTTTTCTTTATTACACCTGACAGCTCTGGGAAGATAGTATTAGCACTACCCTCATCTTACAGAAAAAAAAAACCTGAAACACCAGGGAGTTACGTTATTTGCCAGAAGTTCAGCTGGATCTAGCTGATGAGTGGTGGCCCCAGGACCCGTCCCTGGAAAGCTCATTCCAGAAGCCCTAGTCAACCAGTCTGCTCTATCAACTTAGCTTACAACTCCTGGCAACTGCATAAAATTTCACTGTTATATAAATAGGAAGCACAGACTTACCACCTGCTTAAAGTAGAACTTATTTAACTCAATCTCACTTGAACATCATTCAACTACCAGAGACCCAGCCCTGGCACGCCTGTCTTGCAGCAAAGTACGACTGAAACCATTTTGAGAGTCCTGAACTCATTGACGAGCCTCTCTTTATAAACCCAAAGTAAATTATTCTTTGGCTTCCATGAGCCTCCCAAAGAACAAACATTCTTTGGAACGTACACCAAGACAAACCTCCACAAAAAAAACCGTGGTATTATGAATCCCTTAGAAAAACGGACATTAACACCGCTTTATTCTCAAATATCACAAAGAAGATCAGTTTGGGACAGAGAATAATGAATCAAATAAGAAGACTTTGGGGGGAGGAAGGGGGTGCTGAACGTTAATTACAGAGAAATTAAGAAACCCGTATGTGTTTATATCCTTACATGTTACATTTCCCGCTTCGATCACAGTGAAGGCGTTTCCATTTCATTTTCTTGTAAAATTGGGACAAAACACCTTAACAAAAATCTACAAGCTCTTGATGTCGGCACGTAAATCATTACGCAATTACAAAAACAGGAGAACCAAATGTTTCAAAAGTCATATAAAACATCCTCTGTTTAGGATGGAGAAGACATAATGACAACACTTGAGTGCTTGTTAAATGCTGGGCACCGTGCCAAGACCTTTACACGCATCATCTGGGCAAGGAGAGTGGGCTCACGGAAGGAACTTGCCTAAAGTAATGCGGTGATTAGGTCATGAAACCAGGATTTCAGAGCTAGTACGGAATTCTAGCTGAAACCTAGAGTCCTCACCTTCATTCTAGGACGTTCTCCCAAATAGCCCAGGTACAGAGAAAGAGCAATCACTACCGATTCGATTACAACGCGGAGGCCGGAGATTCTGATAAGATTCAAGGAACTGTAGTTCATAAAACAAAACCAATCCTATGGTACAATACCTGGTATAGCCACTGCCGTGGAAATCTGTGCGATTTAAGCTCCTGATGACCGTTTGCTGTGCGGAAGATAAAAGCTGATCAATGGAAACATTTTGCAGTCGCCCTCCCCATCCCCACCAAAGCTGTCTCCAAGAGCTGAGAATGAAGTGCCCAGTAAAATAAAAGGCAGGATGCTCAATGTTTGAATACTGAAAGTCAACTATGAGACCAAAAAGGACTACAAAACAGGAAAAGGCAAACTGATGACAGGGAAGGGGGTGAAGATCAGCTCTGACTATGCCTTGGGTTGTTTGGGGGCTTTCCCCCCCCTCAGTTCTCCCAGTACTAATGCAGACCGCAATAGGGACAAGGAATAACAGGTTAACACACAAACCCCTAGCTGGATCAGAGGAAGAAGCCGTGCTGTTGAACACTCCATCCCTATACAGTATTAACAAGACCTGTCTGACACATCAAATTAAACTTAAGCACAGAAAACGAGGAAGGGTAGGGGAGAAAATAAAAGGTGCGACGTAAACGCGCAGTCCGAGGTAATTAACGTTTATTATCAGTTTTGGGATGCCTTACGGTAGGCACTTCAAAGGAGGGAGACCAGATCCCGACTCACCGCCACATTTCCACAAGTTTGAAAGGCGGTGAACATAAACATAAAGCCAATCCCTAAAATAATAATGTTGAAAAGCTTTTTGGATTCCGGGGACATTTTGGCTCAACTCCGCCGGAGGTCAGCAGCGACCCGGGGCAGTCAGCTCTCCTCGGGGCGAAGCCACTGACGATCCTGGGGAAGGAAGTGAGACGGTGAGAAGAGCAGACGGATCCAGGAGCAAGGCTTGCCAGGCTGTCAACTTCAGTTCTTGGATCAGGATCCCCGGCCGAGGGTGAAGTTCTCCAACGGGCAGTCAGGGCATTCCTAGGGTCCGATCCGAGCACGGGAGAGCCCAACACCCGGAGAAGTGCCAACAGCGTCGCGGTTCCAGGTTGAGGGGCCCGCGAGGGGGATTAGGGGGCCAAGGCCGAAGTGCAGCGGCCGGCGCGGCCCCGCCCGCCGGGCCCTGACTCACCGCGGGCCACGCGACCCGGTCACCTGACCGCAAGCCCCGGCGCCGCCCGCTCGGCCCGCTGGGAAATGTAGTCCTGCGCGGCCCGAGACGGGCTGGCGCGCCCTGAGCAGAGCGGGGCCGTGCCCGCGCGCCTCAGGGAAGGAGGGGCTACAAAGGGGAACCCAGCGGAGGAGTCGGGAACTGCGGGAGGGAGCCCGGGGGCGACGGAGTGGGGTCTGAGAAGGCTGGAGACAGCGGGGCAAACGGGGGCGGGGAGGATAAGTACCCCCTCTACCGAGGCGAGAACCTTCGGCGGAGGTCCGAGCGGAAAAGCTGCGTGGAGCTCGGAGAGTGGCATGAAAAGGAGGCGGAGCCTAGAAGGAGAGTGCTTCCTGTCCCACCTGCGGGAGAGCGGCCGCACGGCCTCGCAGCCGGAAAGAGCGTTTCGCGGGCTTTCCAACTGCCCTCCAATTCCGCTCCCCCCTCCCGGCAACCGTGACTCCGCGCT
>NC_043716.1:54131545-54145871 GCF_006229205.1 Suricata suricatta | reverse complement strand
CGCTCCCGCAGCCGCAGCCGCTCGCGCTCCCGCAGCCGCTCCCGCTACAGCCGCTCCAAGTCCCGCTCCCGCACGCGCTCGCGCTCGCGCTCCACCTCCAAGTCCAGGTCGGCGCGAAGGTCCAAGTCCAAGTCCTCGTCGGTGTCCAGGTCGCGGTCGCGCTCCCGGTCCAGGTCCCGGTCCAGGAGTCCTCCGCCCGCGTCCAAGCGGGAGTCCAAGTCCAGGTCGCGCTCCAAGAGCCCCCCCAAGTCTCCCGAGGAGGAGGGCGCCGTGTCCTCTTGAGCAAAAGGTAACGTGCCGTGGGGAGCCGAGCCCCACGACCCGACCGCGGCGCTGGGGTTCGCGGAGGTAGAGAGGGGCGCGCGGGGTCTGCCGAGAGGCTGTGCGTGGAGCGTAGAGAGTGAGTGGCTGTTTCTGAAACTGTTTTGAGACCTGTGAATGCAAATGACTATTTCTTGCTGTTTTTATCCAACGTCTGCATTTTCCCCTTTAAAGCTGCGGTCTCCTGTTTGATAAAAGAATATTGGCCAGTATTGCAGATTTTAACTGATTTGGCTGATCCTCCAGGGACCAGTTTCTGTGGGCGTGTATTGGAGCAGGTTTGTCTTTAAATGTTAAAGATGCACTATCCTCTTAGAGAAAGCGATCAGTTCAACTATTGTTGTGCTGACTGGGACTTCGTGTTCTATCGGATGTGGCAAACGAATTGCAAAAACGGAGCAATGAGCTTTTGGAACCCCCAAAAAAAGTTCACAGGTACTGCGCTGGGTGGGGAAAGGATAGTGTGTCTTTAACTCTCCAATTGTTTGGTCCTGTTTTTTAAAAGGAAAGGGCCCTGCGTAGCTCGAGACATTTAAAGCCTTTATTCTCGGTTGCCAGATGTTTCGTTCGGAAACTAAACATTTATCGTAAAGTAGACTGATTTCCTGATTTCGAGTTTTGGTTTGGATATACAGTCCTTTTATTTTTCCCCCCTTTTTTCTTTTTTTCTTTTTCTTTTTCTTTTACCCCCATCCCTCCCTTATTTTTCACCTTGGATGTTTGGCCAAGATGGCCTTAAACACAAATTTGTAAACGCGGATGGTTAGCCTTTGTGAAAATTTCCTAATTGGGCCTTTAAAACACCAGATAATGGCTGGGTGGAACCTTTCCGTAACCTACTTGTTTCACCAGAGCCTTAGTAAGTACGTGCCTGAAACTGAAACCATGTGCACGTTCTCGTCGCTTCCCAGCGATGGAAGGTAAACTGAACTTTTTTCTTTCCAAACCTAGATGTGTCGACAAGCAACATAATTGAAAGGAAGATTTGGGAGAAAAGGACCACATGCTCAGTCCATCGAAGAGTCCTTGGCACAGGCAACTGGCTATTGAAAAGGTTATTTTGTAACATTTTGTCTAACTTTTTACTTGTTTTAAGCTTTGCCTCAGGTGGCAAACTTCATTTTATGTGCCATTTTGTTGCTGTTATTCAAATTTCTTGTAATTTAGTGAGGTGAACGACTTCAGATTTCATTATTGGCTTGGATATTTGAGGTAAATTTTCCTTTTGTTTATATAGTGCTGACTTTTTTTGTTTGAAATTAAACAGATTGGTAACCTAATTTGGGGCCTCCTGACTTTTAAGGAAACGTGTGCAGCCATTTACGCACAGCCTAAAGCTGTCAAGAGATTGACTCAACATTGCCTTCATTCCTTAAAATTAAAAAGCTACAAAAGTTGGTGTAAATTTGTTTGTATATGTTATTTACCTTCAGATCTAAGTGGTAAATCTGAACCCAAATTTGTGTAAAGACTTTTCAGGTGAAAAGACTTGATTTTTTGGAAGGATTGTTACCAAACACAATTCTAATCTCTTCTCTTGTGTATTTTTGTGCACTAGGCGCAGTTGTGTAGCAGTTCAGTAATGCTGGTTAGCTGTTAAGGTGGCGTGTTGCAGTGCAGAGTGCTTGGCTGTTTCCTGTTTTCTCCCGATTGCTCCGGTGTAAAGATGCCTTGTCGTGCAGAAACAAATGGCTGTCCGGTTTATTAAAATGCCTGACCACTGCACTTCCAGTCACCCGGGCCTTGCATATAGATAACGGAGCATACAGTGAGCACATCTAGCTGATGATAAATACACCTTTTTTTTTTCCCCTCCCCTTCCCCTTCAAATGGTAAATCCAATCATCTTCCATGTATGAACTTAAAATATGGAAAATGTTAAGGAAGCAAATGGTTTGTAACTTTGTAAGTACTTATGACATGGTGTATCTTTTTGCTCATGAATATTCTGTACTATAACCATTGTTTCTGTAGTTTAATTAAAATGTTTTCTTGGTGTTAGATTTTCTCAGAATATGTCTTGGTCTTTTTTTCCCTCTTTGTTTGAAAGACCTGTGTAATTAATTATCTTGTGAACCGGTTACTGTTATAGTATGAAAGTGTAATGTTGAGTGCTTGACCTTTTTTCCCTAAGTTAAACAGTGAAAATGCCATTTCAGCACCCGCTTCCCCTAAAATCAGTGCTCTCAGCACGTGCTTGAGGTTGTGGGTACCCCCTTGTGTCATGGTCTAATTTATGTCCTTTTTACTGATTTTTAAAGAACAATCCAAGTCGTTTTTCTTACAGGTGTCTTTATTTTTGTTTTCATGGCTTTGTAACCCATGAGCGTCCAGGTGACCCACCACAGTCCGTTAAGGCCAACAGATCTGTCTTCAAGTCCAATGCTTGTAGTCCCTCCCAAGAAGCTAAAATGGTCCGAGTCCTAATTGGCATGCCAGGTTGCAAATCAGTATTGGCACTGCCCCAGAACAGCCTGTGTAGGTGTAATTCAGAGACTGTCCTTTTTTGCAAAGGAGATGACCAGCATTTCAACAGTATGTCTTCCTGGGAGAGCAGATTCTGCTATATCTTCCTTGTCTGCATCAAAAGACTCCAGAGGAATGTGGACACATTTCATACCCCACTTGTAGAGCAAAGCTTCAAGTGACCAGTCAGCACTGAAAAAAATAAATTTGTTTTTTTTGAAATCCTACTTTTCCTGTTTTGCTTTAGGTAATAATCTTCTTTTTTAAGGTTTTTTTCCTTAATGTTTAAGACAGAAATGAGCAGGGGAGGGGCAGAGGGAGAGAATCCAAGCAGGACCCGAATGTGGGGCTTGATCTCCTGAGCTAGGAGATCATGACCCCTGCCGAAATCCTATTTAACCCTTAATAAAGTTGAGACTAAACCAGAATGGGTGCAGGCTTACCTTCTCACCTGGTAAGTAGACCACAGTTGGACCTTGGGGTTCTTTTGCATCAAAAAGTATACTGTAGTTAAGATGTCTTCAAAGTCTGGGAAGAAAGGACTTCCTTCTTAATAGAACTTAACATCCCCTTCCGCCAAATTTACTATTGAAGAGCCAAAAAATGTTTACCTTCTGGTTCAAAGAACACGTCAGATGCAAGAATGATGTCTTGTGGTGGCAGAGCCAGCAGGTCCTGACACACGTGGCCCCAGGTCAGTCCTACGATGCGCACCTGCGGCAGGTGGTTCATTTCACAGCTCTGCCGGCAGATTTCCAGGCAGTGGGGCAGCTCTGAACTGTCAGACAGTGTTACTTCAGCGCCACACTTTGCAGCCGTAACTCCTGGAAGGCTCACTCCAGCTCCAATCTGAGGAGTTTGAAAGCCAGCATCTCACAAATTGTCCTTCGTATCACAGGGAAGTTGGGACTTTCATTTCCCGAAGTACAGGCTCAGGGAGTTGAGCGGAGTCTTGAGCTCATGTATACAGAGTGCGCCCTGATGAAACACGGCTTTAGGAGACGAAGCTCAGGCTTCTGGGTATGTAGAAACGACCTGGGGAGGTCTCTCAGTGGGGTTGCGAGGTTGAGTCCCATGTGGGGCCCGGGATTCCGCGACTGGCCACATTGCTTCCAGCTCCCCCGGGATGGATCTCTGCCAGTCTTGCTTAATATACCCAAGGAAGTTTGGACGCTAGTGTTTGGTTCTCTTAACAGTCCTTAAAGGAGCTCCTAATTACATGGGGCGCTGGGTCTCTACAAGCCTCATGGGGGACTTCCACGCATACACAGCCACGGTGGCGGTCCCTACCAATTTTAACCCCTCTTAAAGCCTGACGGGTCTGCAACAGATGTGTTCATACTAGAGAGGATTTTCCAGTTGGGCCTTCGAAGTGACAGGTCTTAAGCATGCTAAGGAAGAACCAGGGAATGCCTTTATTGTCTTTGGTTGAAACACAAGTGTCCCATTTTCCAGTTTTTTTCATTTGTTTTTTTAATTTTTTATTTATTTTTTATACAGAAAGAGAGACAGAGCATGAGGGGGGGAGGGGCAGAGAAAGGAGGAGACACAGAACCGGAAGCAGGCTCCGGGCTCTGAGCTGGCTGTCGCACAGAGCCTGATGTGGGGCTCGAACCCATGAAGGTGCGATCTGACCTGAGCTGAAGTCGGAGGCTGAACCGACTGAGCCCCCCAGGCGCCGCATCATTTTCCAGTTCTTAAGGACAGATGGGGAGGTTCTATCTGAATGACTACAAGTTGCCACTGTCGGGCCAGGTACGGTACGCCAGGTGCCTTCACACCATGCGTTTACATGGCCGTGCAAAAGTCCAGAGGCGTTACTAAGAAGTTTCGGATTTGTCCTGAGCCTTTGGGTTTAAGCATTGTACCATCTCTGTAAACTTGACAGGTTTATTTCTCTAAGCGGTCAGCAATCTCAAGTCGAGTGGAGTGAGAAGAGAGTATAGGACATTCCAGATTTCCAGAAATGGAAAGGGCTGTTTTTTGAGAAACTGCACATGTCCCAGGAGACCCTGAATGACCTGCCTGGGACACCCTGGAAAGCTGGCCTTAGGGATTGCTTTCCAGACCAAAGATCTAGATCTAAAATCAGTCAACGGGCTTTACTTAGAATAAGGGCCAACAAACTGTAAAGGTCCAGAGGATAAATATTTCAGTCTTGGTGGGTCTCCTGGGGGTCTCTGGGGTATGTTCTCTTTTTAAGCAACTTAAAATGTAAAAAGCATTCTTGGGGCGCCTGGGTGGCTCAGTCGGTTAAGCCTCCGACTTCGGCTCAGGTCAGATCTCACGTTCGTGGGTTCGAGCCCCGCGTCAGGCTCTGTGCTGACCGCTAGCTCAGAGCCTGGAGCCTGCTTCCTGTTCTGTGTCTCCTCCTCTCTCTGCCCCTCCCCTCTCATGCTCTATCTCTCTCTGTATCAAAAATAAATAAAACATTTAAAAAAAAACGTTTAAAAATGTAAAAAGCATTCTTAGCTCACATAACTTACAAGCTGGCCAAATCATCCAATTTTTAAATCGTTAACAAACGCCAGTAACCGGCACATGGACTTAAATCTGAACGTAGGGGGTTTGGGGACGTCAGGGGCCCTTGTACCTCTAAGACAGCCTTGCCCGGCAGAGAGCTTCTGTGACACCACAGGTACTGAGCCAGGACCACCGCACAGGGCCAAACGTACATTCCATACTGGGGATGCAGGACCTGAAAAGAATGTTTTGTATGCCAAAAATAACTCCTCTGCTGGAAGTTGGAATTTATTTTTACAGCAATTACAGGGTGCCTGACATTGGCATCTATCACAAAAATGACACTTCCCTGCTGTCATTTCACATCCTGTAGGGCAGATAAAACTGCAATACCACAGGACAGCCCCTCTTCATACACTCGTTCATTCAACAAGCATTTACTCAGGGACTGAGTGGTTTCGTGGGCTGTGGACATAAGGCTCATGGAACACACACACGCACACACGCACACGCAGACCCTACTGGGAAGAGACCAGCCACAAGGAAGCAAACGTAGTTTGGGTTGGTGATAATGCACAAACACAACAAACCGGGTGGTGTGAGAGGTAGGGGCAGGGAAGAGTGGGGAGACTGACCCCAAGGTGGCTGTCCCTGATAGGGAGAGAGAATGATTCAGGCAAAGATCCAGGAGCACACAGAGCACCCACGGCAAGGGCATGGGGGCTGGAGGCAGGGTTGCGGTAGTTCACAGGTCAGAGGGGAGGCAGGGACCAGACCTGCACCTGGTCTTCTAGGCCAAAGGAAGTTTAGCTTTTATTCTAAGTGCAGGAAGAACAACGTATCAGCGGATTACCACCACAGGCACAGCTTGGTATGCTCCTGGAAACAGGCTAGGGAGACGCTCCCCAAGAGGTTTGAGCGCAGCTCAGTTCTGGAGTTGGGAAGGCTGGCAGCATACACAGCCTTTGGAAAAGACCTAGAATTGGGAGCGAGCATGTTTAGGGAGGCAAACTAAACGGCTCATGCCTTTGGAAGGAGCCTGTCTGAGTTCAAGTGTATAACTTACTGCCTTTGTGACCTCGCCTGTTATTCAACTTGTCTGTCCTTCAGTTTTCTCCACTGCAAAACACTATCTCATAGGGGGACTTGGAAGAGTCACTGCAAACTTAGTACGGTGCCAGGTACGAAGTAAGCACACAAAGCAGTTAGTAAAAGACTGCAGAACTGCAAGCCCTTCTGTTTTCTAGAGCAAAGTGGTTGGAGAGGGCGCTGAAGTGGTCAAAGTACCAAAGGGGAAGGAACTGAAGGCCCGAACTCTCAACTCACCAAAATTTTAGTGCCTAAAATATGCTGGGCACTGGTTCTAAGTGTAAGGAGTACAGGTGAATAAAATGTCTGCTCTGGTCGATTTTACTCAGGACACTTTAAAGGGTGTCTGATCGCAGCAGTGAGTTTGCAGATTGGGGTGTAAAGGGGTTTTGCGTCTCCCGGGGAATACCTTCCTTCACCTCCTAAATGCGAGAAGAAATCAAGTGGGTATTTCAACGTGAAGGTATTTAAAACCTCTCAGAAACGGGTTTCACTGAGACTCTACCTCCTTTTAAGCCATTTTTCATCTGTAAAATGTTTATTTATTTTAAAAGAGAAAGAGCGAGTGTGAGTGAGGGAGGGGCAGAGAGCGGAAGAGAACCCCAAGAGGCTCTGAGCAGAGATCACGACCTGAGCCCAAATCAAGAGTCAGACGCCCCTTTAAACTGTTTTTGCTAGCACCTCCCTTCCACACGGCTGTTAAAATCAAAGCACTGCCACGTCAAAATGCTTCGAAAAACCGGACGCATTAGGAATTGGTATTATTACTGAGAGTCTGGGGGCAATCGTAAACTGAAGGGCACCGGTACCGACCCAAGGAACTTTACTTGGGTAGGGAGGGTAGATTTCCCGGTCCTAGACACAATTGAATCAAGAAGCCCTTCAACAAGATCGAAGGAAGTATTCGGTGTCCAAAATGTCACTTTTCCGGCAAGAAATCTCTGATGCCGAAGGCTCTCTCCCTGGCAGGGCCCCCAAGTTTCTTACTTCAAGACCGCCAAAGGGCTTCCGACCACAAACCTTCCCGCTCGGAGGCCCTTCCTGGGACAGGGGAGCCGGGAAGCCCTCCCCTGCCCCCGCCTAACACCCCACTACCTCCCCGGCGGGCTGAGAACAGCTCCAGCCTGGGGCGCCACCGCAAACGACCGGAGGCGTCCCCCGTCGGGTGCCGCTGCACACACCTGCGGGACGCTGACCTCCAGCACCGTCCCCTCGGTCCCCAGGCCCGGCTCCTCTGAGAACCGAAAGCGCTGGGCGCGGACCACTTGCCCTCGGAGGCCACGCTCGCCCGTGGGGGAGTCGGTGGTCCCCGGGCGGGCCGCGAGCAGCGGAGGGCCCCAGGTCGCCAGGCTGCGCACGCGGGTTACCCCAGGCCGGCTGGAGCCTCCTCACCGGCGCCACGTGGCCCTGCGCGAGCCCTGCCGTGTCGCTGTAACGCGACAGCCAGGGTGGAGAAAGCACCCCTCGGGGGACCGCGTGGCCGCGCGGCGAGAAGGGACCGGAGACCAGGGAAAGAAGACAGGCAAGACAGGTAGCCTCTGGGGCTCGCACGCCGGAAACGGGCCGCGGGTCTGAGCGCTCGCCTCCGGAAGTGACGCCAGCAGCGGAAGCGGGCGCGCTAGAGGCGGGACCGCAGGGCGGGGCGCCTCTGCCGGCCTGACCTTCCCAACATGGCGGCGCGTCGGCGCGTGTGAGGGCGGGCCCCGGAGGCGCCCAAGCCAATGGCTCTCCGCGAGAGGCCGGGGGGCGGGGAAGACGGCCGCCGCGTGCCCAACCCGAGGCCCGGGAGGTGGTTGGGGAGTGAATCTTCTGGAAGGTGGCTTTAAAGGTGCCGGGCCAGCGCGAAGGGCGTTTCGGTGCCGCCGCTGCTGTCGTCGCCGTCGCCCGGGCCGGGGAGGAGGCGCGTTGGAAGCAGGAAGCGAGCTGCGCTGAGGTCGTCGCGGTAGCAGCCGGTGACTCCCGCAGGATGAACCACAAGAGCAAGAAGCGGATCCGCGAGGCCAAGCGGAGCGCGCGGCCGGAGCTCAAGGACTCGCTGGACTGGACCCGTCACAACTACTACGAGAGCTTCTCGCTGAACCCGGCGGCCGTGGCGGTGAGCGGGCCGGGGCCGAGGTCGGGGTCGCGGGCGGGGCACGGGCACGCGCGTCTCCGCGCGGCTGCGCACCTCCCCATGGCGCCCAGCGCGTCTACGCCGGGTTCTGGTGGGCCCATCCGCACCCCGCGGAGGTCGGGGCCATCGGGGCCGGATTCCAGGGCCCGCCTCTTTCTTCCCGCACCGAAGCCGCCGTCCGCCCGAGGCAACTGGAGGCTGACGCCTTTGACGCCCTCAACAAGACCCCTTGGGGCGGCGGGGCGCTCTGGGACCTGACTGTCAAGGCCAACGAGTGGGAGATGGGAAACCCCCTTTCCCTCGTGGGGCGGCGCTGGGTGCGACGTGTCAGTCCGCACGCAGGTCCTTGTCCCTTCTCCTCCACCCCCGCCCCACCCCCGCGCACGATAAGCTAGAAGAAGAATCTGGCTTCTTAGGTACGTCATAGCTAACTGGTCCTGGGGATGCCCTTTTCCGCCGCTGGACTTTTTGTTTTGTTGTTTTGTTTTGTTTTTTTTTTAACTGGGTAGGTCTTTTCTGATCCCCCAGGATAACGTGGAAAGGGCAGACGCATTACAGCTGTCGGTGGAAGAATTTGTGGAGCGATACGAAAGACCTTACAAACCCGTGGTTCTGCTGAATGCCCAAGAGGGCTGGTCTGCGCAGGAGAAATGGACCCTGGAGCGCCTCAAAAGGAAATACCGGAACCAGAAGTTCAAGTGCGGTGAGGATAATGACGGTTACTCAGTGAAGATGAAGATGAAATACTACATCGAGTACATGGAGACGACTCGAGATGACAGCCCCCTTTACATCTTTGACAGCAGCTATGGCGAACACCCCAAAAGAAGGAAACTTCTGGAAGACTACAAGGTGCCCAAGTTTTTCACTGATGACCTTTTCCAGTATGCTGGGGAGAAACGCAGGCCCCCTTACAGGTAAAATACCGCCGGGGCTGAAGCCCTTACACTCTTCTGTACGACAGTATGTTGCCTGAGCACAGTCAGCTAACGATTTTCCAGAACAGACTGGTTTCTTCGGTCTGGGTTGCCACGTAGGCATCAGGTTTTCAGAAGGTTCCCAGGTGACTCAAACATGCCAGCAGAGCTGTACCACCTCTTAAGGGAAGTTAAAAAAAATTTTTTTTAATGTTTATTTCTGAGACCAAGTGTGAGCGAGGGAGGAGCAGAGAAAGAGGGAGACACAGAATCCATAGCAGGCTCCAGGCTCGGAGCTGTCAGCACAGAGCCGGACACGGGACTCGAACGCATGAACCGCGAGATCCTGACCTGAGCCGACTCGGACGCTTAACTGGCTGAGCCACCCAGGCCTCCCCCAAGGAAAGTTTTTAATAGTTACAGCCCAGTAGTAAGCCGCGTCAGTGATTTTTCTTTTTTCTCTCACGGAGCACTTGCGGCATGATTCCTTCAGGGTCCCGTGTAGCAGGGTTTGCTTATTGTTTGAGACACAGACTCCGTAACGTGTTTTATAAGACCCAGAGCTCACCGTTCCGGAGAATGCGTGTGTATCCTTAATTTCCCCTTCACATCTTGGATGTTTCCGTCCCTCAGGTGGTTTGTGATGGGGCCACCACGCTCTGGCACCGGAATTCACATCGACCCTCTGGGAACCAGTGCCTGGAACGCCTTGGTTCAGGGCCACAAGCGCTGGTGCCTGTTTCCTACCAGCACGCCCCGGGAACTCATCAAGGTGACCCGCGAGGAAGGCGGGAACCAGCAAGATGAGGCCATCACCTGGTTTAGCATCATTCACCCCCGGACCCAGCTTCCCACCTGGCCGCCCGAGTTCAAACCCCTGGAGATCCTACAGAAACCAGGAGAGACGGTGTTCGTGCCAGGTAGAGCGGCGCGGAGGGGGCGCGCGTTCTTTGATCTCAGTCCGTTGTCATTTCGGAGCAGGAGTAAATGCAGAAGGAGTCCAGGAAATCCCTCTGCACGCTGACTCTGAATGAACTGACTGGTGCCCGCCCGGGATAGTGGCGTCTGTCGCTGTGTCATCAAGTGCTTAGGGAGCTGTGGCCACATTTCTTGTAATCTACAGCTACAGTGCCTGTCATGAGCTGCTCCAGTGTAAAGATGGTGCCGTCTCCGTCCCTGGTAGTTACCTAGCGTCTTGGTGGACGTGTGGTGACTTGTGCATGTTTCTGCAAATTGGGGTTTTTTTTTTAATGTTTATTTTTGAGAGAGAGAGAGAGAGACAGTGTGAGCAGGGGAGGGGCAGAGAGAGAGGGAGACACAGAATCTGAAGCAGGCTCCAGGCTCTGAGCTGTCAGCACAGTGCCCGACGCGGGGCTCGAACCCACGAACTGTGAGATCGTGACCTGAGCCGAAGTCGGACGCTTAACCAACTGAGCTGAGCCATCCAGTCGCCCCTGCAAATTGGGTTTTTAATACAGCGTAGCACTGCCTGGGTTGAGTCTGGAATAGGAACTTGGGGCCAAGAGGCAGGAAGTCCCATTCCTGAAAACCACACTTTGCTTTGATAGGTTAAGTGTAGAGAGCGAAGGTGTGTAATATTTAGGATTGGTATTCTCTTCCTAGAAACTGGCCAAGTTACTGCTTTTCCAGGATTGTTTGTTTCAATTTTTTTTAACATTTATTCATTTTTGAGAGAGACGAGAGTACGAGTGTGGGAGGGGGCAGAGAGAAAGGAAGACGCACAATCCTGAGCAGGCTCCAGGCTCTGAGCTGTCAGCACAGAGCTCGACATGGGGTTCGAACTCCCGAACCACGAGATCATGACCTGAGCTGAAGTCGGCTGTTCAACCAACCGAGCCGCCCAGCCGCCCCTGCTTTTAGTTTTGATAACAGTTTTGGATCAATGGGGGTCCGTGCACTTTTTCTGGAAAGGGCAGAGAGTAAATATCTCAAGCGTGGGGGTGAGTTGGGGGTACAGACGGTTCCAACCACCTAACTCCGCCCCTGGAGCAGGAAAGCAGCCGCAGCCGGTCGAGCTGAGAAGGCACCGCTGGGCTCCAGGAGGAGTTGACACACGTTGGTTGGTTGTGACGCCCGGATCAGGAGAAGCAGTTACCCCTCTGGGTCTTCTGTCCCTGAGCCCCTCCCGTAAATAGGAGCCCCCCGACTCGCGGAGTTTTTGTTACTCGTGATTCCGCGTGGCACCGAGCTCTGTTTCACTCTTGCTTTGTTGGATTCCAGGAGGCTGGTGGCATGTGGTCCTTAATCTGGACACCACCATTGCCATCACCCAGAATTTTGCCAGCAGCACCAACTTCCCCGTGGTTTGGCACAAGACGGTAAGAGGAAGACCAAAGTTGTCGAGGAAATGGTACAGGTGAGAGACGTTTTCTTCTTCGTTCTGCTCCGTTCCGATTCCTGCCCCAGAGGCGGAATGGAAAGAGTCCAATGCCGCCATAACGTGTGCTGGGCTGAGGCCTGGGAGAGCTGGGGGCCAAGGTCAGGGCTAGTTCTCCGGAGGCTTGCCAGCCTCGAGGTGACAGCGTGAGGCTGTGCATGTGCGATCAAAGCCAGTCAGTCACAACACGGGCACAGTTGGGTTGTTTGTTTTTCTGTTTTATTTTCTGTTTTGTTTTGTTTTCGATTTTTGGCCCCCACCCCTCCCCAAGCTAGCACTTAGCAAAGGAAGCCATTTTGTTTGGGTTTTATTTTGGTTGGTTCCCCCCGCCCCCCCTCAGAAACATTATTCCTCCCTTTGAACTTACTACCTTCAGTTCTCGTGAGCGAGGTGACTGCCCTGGAGACTTAGCTCCTCTGTTTATCCACAGAACAGATACAGCACGGGCAGCGGCAGTGCAAGTCACCCCCAGCCACCCCGTGCCACTGTGTCCCAACCCTGACCTGGAGGGACCGGCTCTCGGGGTAAGAGAGGGGTCCTTGGTCAGTGCTCAGCCCCCCTGCTGAGAGGGCCAGCAGGGGTGGTGGCTTCGTTCTCCCCGGGCTCCTGGGCACCTGAGGCCGCTGCCCTCGTCCCCCCGCTGCTGTGTGCTGTGACTCGGTCATTCTGAAGGCCTTAGCATACAGCAGGTGATCTGTCCCGTTAGAGCGGACGCCAGAGCAGGTCCCTAGGGGAGGGCTCCTGCCTCTGAAAGTCCAGTTCAGTTTGAGCTTCGAGCGAGGGGAACCCTCTCTGTTACTTTTGACGCCTCTTATTTCTTGACAAGTCTAGTGGTTTCTCCACTTACAAATGGAACTTAACCAACTGCGGTCACTAAACGCTGTGTCGTGGACAGGGAGGGTTTAGAAAAGCCACTAGGACAGGTGCAGGAGGAAAACAAAAAACAAGAGAGACTTTTGCTCCCAGGTGGAAGAAAACGCAGCCCGACTCGGGGCACCTGTGCCCCCCACGCGGGCACTGCGGCTGGCCCTTTGCCGAGGTCAGAGTGAGCCGCGTGCGGCCGGAGAGCCCGAGCGGCCGGCCGGCGGGGGCTTCGGTTCCCAGCCCGCGGATGCGTGTGCGCTCGCCACGGCTGGCACGCACTCCAAGCCACGGCACCCGGCACCCCCCCGGGCGCTCCTGAGAGGGCCCGGCCTCAGCTCTGAGTTTTCAGGGTGAGCGCACTCAGGTGTGCTTGCCGGCCCCAGCACTGGGAACAACGTCTCTTTGTCCCTCAGAATCTTGAAACAAGAGCACCCCGAGCTGGCGGTCCTGGCAGACTCCGTTGACCTTCAGGAGTCCACGGGCATCGCCTCCGACAGCTCCAGCGACTCCTCCAGCTCATCCAGCTCCAGCTCCTCGGACTCCGACTCAGAGGTAAGGCCCTGCTCCCTCCCCAGGCCGCCTCGTGCAGGGCCGCTGCCGCTCTCCGTCCTCCTGGCCGGGACAGGAAGGAGAGAGCTGTTTCTTCCAAGAGCCAGACCAGCCGCTGTCCCTGCTGGGCGTTGAATCGTGCCCGGGTTCTAGCCTTGCGTTGCCTGGGGGTCGTCACAGTGATGGGGGTGGGGGCAAAGGGAGCATCTGGGGAGCGCGTGGAGTAAGCAGCCTGGGGCCGCACCGCCAGCCAGCAGCAGCGTGGGCGTGCAGACCGGAGCCGTGCGAGCTTGGAGCCGGGCTGAGCAGTTGCCCTGTGGGGGGTAAATCGTGAGCCCCCAAACCGCGTAAGCTCGGTGGCTCCGGGGAGAGCGACCTGCGGCCTCAGCAGGTGGACGCTCTGTCTCACCACTTTGCGTCGTCTGCCAAAGTGTTCCGCAGGGGACGGGAGCGGGACCGTGAAGGGCCGTGCACCCTCGCTCTCCCGCCGCGGGGACTGTGTCCAAGCTGACTAGGGTGTCCCGACAGCACGTCTTGAGTCTAAACAAATGAGCCTCCCGTCGGGGAGCGCAGGCCGGGCCCCTGGCGTCCGGGGGCAGCTGCCCTGTTCGGGGGACCGGGTGGCGAGGCCGTGTCGCTGAGCCGTCAGAAGCGGCCACTTTGCTTCTGGGAGAGCTCGGACATCGTGCAGTTTGTTGAGGGCTGAGGCTTGCCGACCGCAAAACGGGTTGCATCCGGTTGAATCGCTGCTTTTCTCCTCCCACGTCCAGTGTGAGTCCGGGTCTGAAGGGGACGGGATGACGCACCGCAGGAAGAAGCGGCGGACGTGCAGCATGATGGGAAACGGGGACACCACCTCCCAGGACGACTGTGTGAGCAAAGAGCGCAGCTCCTCCAGGTGACCACGCACGGCCGCCGTCTGTGTAGGAGGACGTGGCCACACGAGGGGCAGGGCCCTGGGGAAGGTCAGCCTTTTGCATCTGCCGTCGAGGGGAGGGCCGGAGAGAGCCGAAGGTGCGGGTGCACTCGCTGTAGGAGGCCGTGCGCTTGGCGTTGGCTGCGGGAGCCTTTTTCCCTGCGACCAGCGCGAGTCACCGCGGCTGCTTTCACGCGTCAAGGCAAGAACCTGGATGGTGCCAAGGAACC
>NC_043716.1:54128884-54131445 GCF_006229205.1 Suricata suricatta | reverse complement strand
TTTCTTCAGTGCGTCCTGAAAGTCTAGGACCCATGTTCCTTCCTGTTTGTTTCCTCTTTCTCCACAGTCAGACCCAGATTCCCCGGAAGTTCGGGTGTCCTGTTCGCCCGAATTCATGAGACTGGAACGTGTGTTCCTCAACCCAGTTGTCCTCTCCACGGCCACTTAGATGTCTCTTCGTCCTTTTTAACGCGTCTGTGTTGTCACAGGCTCCTGCCTGCCCGTGATGTGTCGCTGACGTGTAGAAGGGTGTCGGGACGGCCCCGCCCCTCATGGCGCGTGGGGTCCTGGGGTGGCACCGGCTGTGCCGTCCACACCTGATTACAGGCGGCTGTGCTTTCCTTGGCAGGATTAGGGACACTTGTGGAGGCCGGGCTCACCCCTGAGCAGATACAGAGACTGTCCCTGAGGTGGCTTCCTGTGTGCGCGGTTGGCGGCCGCCCGGCTCCGTCTTCACGTCCTCTGCTCCCTCCTTCTCCTCTGTCTTCTTTGAATTTGGATAATCCTTCTCTGGTCCGAGCTTCTGTCTTCAGTCAAACGCTGTTTTCACTGCTTCCTAAGACTCGATGGCCACGAACTTGAAACGCTCCCCAGGCTCGGCGAGACCCGAACACCAAAGGCCCGGGTGCCGCTGGGGAGGAGGTCTGCGCTGCCTCCTTTAAGCCGCGCTGCTCCACTTCGAGGCCCGAGGGCCGTGACCTGCTGAGCGTCTCCTGCGGCCGATCCGTCGCCGGCCGCGTTGGTGCAGAACCTCCGCCGTCCAGGCACACAAGCGGGCCCTGAGCGGCGTGTGGACACAGACTTGTGTGCAAGCCAGTTAGAAGGGCCACACGGGTGCCCCCTCCCTGTCGGTCACCCTTGGTCGGGAGCCTGGCTCAGTGGCCGCGACCCAGCCGGGCGCGTGGCCCCCGCTCCCGGCTGTGAGCACTGTCCTGTGACGCCTTCCCTTCTCTCCGCCGTCAGAGCCTCTTGCGTCCCACCGGTGTCTGGGTGCAGGGTGTTTTGAGGGGGAAGGATGACACGTCAGGGGTTTTGTGTGGGAACAGCGGGACAGGACAGGTGTTTGGTGTGTTCTTGTCACAGAGCGTAAAGGGTGCACGGGGGCCCCTTCTAACAGACGCATCCTGTCCTTTCCTACCCCGTGGCCCAGGCCTTAGAGATGCCATGATGAGCGTCCCTCTTTGACCAGCAGACATTAGGCGGGTGGCTGGGGCTGCACGTCTGGAGTGCGTTCCCGTACGCTGGCTCTCATCTTGGGAGCCGCCGGGCTTCTCGGTCGCTGCGGCATGGATGCTTGGGGGTCGCCCAGCCGGTCCCATTGCCCTCGTCATAATCCGTCCCTAAGTTCAACTACCTTTAAAGTAAGAGGGGGCTTGTCAGGGACGTGCCCAGCAGGAGGCCCCGAGCAGGCTGCCCTCTTCCGGGTGGGAGTGCGGGCCAGGGTGTCAGCAGCCGAAAGAGCTCCCCCTGCGGTCTCCCGGACGAGCAGTGCGCACACGCGGCCCGGGACCCGTGGTGTCGCCTCCCCAGATCCCCCCTGAACATGGATTCGAGCTGGGGACTCCAGGGCTCCTCTGTGCAGAGGCTGCATTTTTAATAGACTGGTTATCGTTTCTGGATGCGAGGTCGGCCACGTGGCTTTACTCCAGGAGGCCAGGCCCTGTTTTGTCTCAGTTTCCTGCGTCCTCAAATGCCGATCCAAAGAAGTGGCCGGACTGGACGGAGAACATCCGCCACCGTCCTCAGTGTTGGCAGCTGTCACCTGCCCTCCTTTCCCCGCCACGGCTCAGGCAGCCCGGGCGCCAGGGTGTGCGAGGCTGTGAGTGACCTCAGACGTGACTTGTAATCTGTTTGCATTAGTACCTGAATGGTGTTCCTCCTCCTCCTTTTTAAAAGTTTCTTGCCATCTTCAAAATGCTTTTTTCTTTTCCCCAGTATTGCCACGGGGCCCTCTCCCCGTCCTCTCAAATTCATACCAACTGCCCTCTAACCTCCTTCTCGAGGAAAAACAAAAGCAAAAGGCTGTTTGCCGCCAGGGGGCATGGTGGGACACGTTTGTCCTGCCTGGGACAGGGTAGTGTGATTTGTTCCTGTTGACAGACAGCACTCAGAAATAAGGGACCCAGCTCATCTGACCCCAGATTACACACTGTCATTCGGCTCTCGCCGGCCCACAGATGACCACGGGCCAGGCTTCGTTTTAGCCAGGCCCGGATTCAGCACCTCTCACCCCACCCGTTAAACTGTCACCATGGGCCAGCGAGCACCCCAGTATGGAAATAAAGCAGGGATGGGGTGTGGGAACCGTGAGAAGGGAGTGGAGTGATAGCCAGGCCCTCAGGACAAGGTAGAAGGTGGGGGCCAGGGGCCACCTGTTCTGATGTTAACCCTTCTGCCCAGGTGGCCTGAGCTGCCCCTCTGTGTGCCATCTGCGGCAGTGAGGCGGGGTACCGCGTGAAACTACTTCTAGGGATTCTTGAACTTAAAACCAACAAGCCGGGTCCTGAACAAGGGCTCTTGGACCAGTAGCAGCTGATAGGAGCAGGTGGATGAAGGCAGCG
>NC_043716.1:54127760-54128784 GCF_006229205.1 Suricata suricatta | reverse complement strand
AAAAACCCAACTGCAAATCAAGTTGCTTTATTTAAAATGATGAACAAGTTTCATCCAAGTATAAGTTAAAAATACCAGTCAAATGGCAGAGCCACAGGCATTTGGTGGTGGGGCCCCCGGCGAGATGAAAGCAGACGTGGGAGGCTGCGGGGTGCACGACAGCTGCAGGAGGCATGAGGACTCCGTGCACGTCCCGGCCGTCCGCGCAGGCCGGTCGCCCTGGAGACGGTGGGCCGGGCCATCGCGCAGGAGACATGAGGAGTCTCATGTTTTTGAACTAAAGACGAGGGGCCCCCGGCGCCCGAGGTTTGTCCAGTTTGGCTGTGTAGAATGTGACATCAGCGGAACACCGTGACAGAAGGCGGGGAGGGGAGTGTGAGGGGAAACCAGACTCCACGGGGAGCCACCAGCAGGACCCAGCACCCACGACAGACGACTCACTTGTGGAAACGCTTCACATAACTCGAGGAACCTATGGCCGTGCACTTACACACCTACATCCTTAGAAAGCCCTTTTGACGACATTTACTGCAAAACTCCTGTTCCATCCCACACACTTGCCTAAGGTCCTAAATCATGTCCAGGCTCAACCTCTACTAAGTTCATAAAGCAGCTCCTACCAGCAACTTTCTCGCTGAGCCTTGGATCTCTTTACCTAATTTAGAGAGAGGAAACAAACACTCAGGACACGGCTATGATGCTAATTACGTTTTTTATGAAGATTGAATTTTATAAGGTCTGAACTTGCTTTTCTGGCCGCGGCAATGGACATGCTGGACTCTAGCTACCCGGGCCAACGACCCTTGGGAACCGCGACACACTGTCCCTTAGCTCGAGGGGAGGGACCTGGGCTTGTCACTTCTCCATCTCCAGCACCTAGGATGCTGGCGGGCTGAACGCTTGAACAACTCATCAGTGGGCATCTGCACGCCTGGGCCAAAGGTGAACAACATCCCTGTGCTTGGTGGCTCTCCCCTTGAAGGGGTCACCTTGAACATCCCAGCATTACTGATGACCCCGGAGG
>NC_043716.1:54126238-54127660 GCF_006229205.1 Suricata suricatta | reverse complement strand
CCCCGGGGGTTACAGATAAGCCTGGCCTGTATGGAGTGGAGGGACGAGATAAACACTCCCCCTGCAGCACAGCTGAGCACCCTAAACCGGCCCTCCTGCTTGTGCCCCAAGCCCTCCTCCCTGAGGTCCGTCAGCTCTGTCCTGACCGTGTCCCCCTGCTTCAGGACACCCAGAGAGATACGCACTCCTCCACCCAGCCCCGTACCCTTTTCCCAGTGCTTCTCTTTACATTGGAAACCTACGAAACCCACATTCCCAGGATTTCCGTCCCCCCCAAGCGCTCCTCCCCCCCATCGGAATTAACTTCGCAGCTCCTCTTGGAAGGGAAGATGGCCAGAGCAGGAGAAACTGTGACCAAGCTGCTATAGTGCCTTGTCAGTGGGTCTGCAGTGCCCATTCTGAATTTTGCTGGACACAGTGGTTTATACTGGAGAGCGCCCTTGAGGGGCGAAGGCAGTGAGGCCGGACCCCAGGGTTTCTCTTTGCGAGGAAGTGCACCGGACCCCTCTGAGCAGGCGCTTTGTTTGACAAAGTGGGTGACTAATTGTGTCATTAGAACGGATTCTAACTAGCCTGCTGAGAGCTGTTGTATCCGTCCAGGGGAAGACGGGGAAGACAGGGACTTCGCTTTCACGGAGGCCCTGCTGTTCGTGCTGACCTCATCCATGAGGATGGCAGGTGGGGCTTGGACCTGAGCTGATGAGTTAGGTTCGCTCCCGTACCTTCTCCGCCTGCCGCTTGCTCTCCGCAAGCCCGGCTCCCACAGGTGACACGGCGGCCCTTTATCGCTCCGCAGCAAGTTCTAGACTGAAGTTTGCAGCGCCTGTTAGTGGCATCCAGCCTTGTCTTGACCCTCTGGGTTACAGCACCCAGGAGAAAGGATTCTGCAAGGCCTGTGGGCCCTCAGCAATTCGAGATCTGGTGGGATGGGCTCAGAGCTGCTGGTCCTAGCAGCCAGAGCACAATTTGCCTCTGTCGGGAAGATGCCCGTCCTGTGGGGGGTGAGTGGGTGCTCTGAAGGACACAGCACATCACAGGGGTTCACATGCAGGGCAGCTGCCATCCGGCCCTGAGTGTCCGTCCTCCCACTTCGACACCTGTCCCCAGATCATCCCGATGCAAAGGGTTATGCTGACTGAAGTCAGTTTCCTCACTCAGGGCTCCCCCACCGTAGCTGAGTTGCCCAGCCCCCCTCAGCTCCAGCTGGCAAACGCGAAATCATTGCGATGCCTCAGGCCCTGGGATCAGGCTGGGGCGGGAGGGGGAGGACACCTATCACTGCCCCCCCCCCACTCTGCCTTCTTAGTGTTGGCATTACCTTGGAAGAAGCTGTTTAGAAATTATCTGGGAACGGACTGGGGCATTTTTGAGGTCCCACACTGCTTTCTTCTGATTATCATGTTGTAAAGCCTGGAGAGCAGG
>NC_043716.1:54100194-54126138 GCF_006229205.1 Suricata suricatta | reverse complement strand
ATTATCTGGGAACGGACTGGGGCATTTTTGAGGTCCCACACTGCTTTCTTCTGATTATCATGTTGTAAAGCCTGGAGAGCAGGTGGAGGGACCCTGGGGACACGGGGGTGGGGGTGGGGTGGGGTGCAGCCACCTTGCCTGACTAGTGGCAGTTCTTCATATCCAGTCATCCTGCCCTGCCAGCCTGGGAGGCTCGGGGCAGCTGCTGCCTTTGACTCACAAAGCTGATTACTGAGAAGGATCCAGAGCCCGGGGAAGCTGCCTTTCGCTGTGGCTGTGGATCACTGGGAAGCGTCCCCACGGTGCCAGGGAGCAAGTAGCATAATGGACTGAGACGCTGAAGAAATGGGGGGTGATCAGCCGGCCAGGGCAGAGGGCAGAGCTCCGTCATTAGAACCTCTTTCCTGTCATTGCTCCTCAGGGTGAGTGTAGGGTGGGCAGCCCAGGAAGTGTGACAGGCATGCCACACCCTCACAATGAATCATGGCCAACAATGTCACGAACAAGAGCCGGTCCCTTTTAAGGCCACGAAAGAGTGCTCCGGTGCTGATGTAGAAGTTGCAATTTTAGGATCACCGGGCTTCTTACCTAACAGAGGTGTGGATGGCAGCAAGCCGATGTCATCGGATTCCCAAACAGTGGTCCAGGTCAAAGTCAAGGGTCGCTTGGACAGTACCAGAGTTAAGTTCCTGCCAGAACGCAGACTTCTTAGTGCTTAGCTCCTAGCTCTGCTCAGCAACTGAGTGAGGACAGTGTCACCAAACAGAAAACATCCAGGGACACTCTTCTAGATTGAAGACCAAAGAGACAAGACAGACAAATGGAATGCCGGACCCTTGATTGGCTGGGGGTGGGGAGCCATAGAGAACATCTTGGAGATAACTGGGCTATGTTTCCAATGATTGGTTTATTAGATTATTTTCTGGTGTCCAGACTCAATCTCCATTTCTTACGTGCAATGCTGGCCTTATGGTTACGCAGAAACATGTCTTAGCTCTTAGGAGAATTGATGCCCAAACGTGTAGGGGCGGCGTATCCTGAATCTTTTTTTTTTTTTTTTGCATTTGCTGTATTTATTGGAAAAATCCACGTACAAGTGGACTTACACAGTTCAAACCCGTGTCGTTCAAGGGTCCATGTATCATGGTTCTAATAGTTATACACACACACACACACGCGCGCGCAAGGTGGGTGTGTGTGTGTGTGTGTCTCAAGAGAATGGAAAGATGACCAAATGTTAATAATTGGTGAATCTAGGTGAAATGTACGTGAGTGTTCGTTGTTTAATGCTTCCAATTTTTCTGTAGGTTTGGAATTTCTCAAAATACAGTGTGGGAGAGTACCCCATCTTGATGAGCACCGAGAAACGTATAGAATTGTTGAATCATTATATTGTGCACCTGAAACTTTTGTAACGCTGCATATGAATTATACTTGAATTTAAAAAAATACAGTGCTGGGAAAATAAGAAGCCCAGCGGGGAATTTCTCAGGAAGGGGCTTGGTTTTCTCAGACACTCAGGCGGTGTTCACTGTGCGGTGGTGCCCACGTTCACCTCTTTTTTTTTTTTTTTTTAAGTTTTATTTATTATGAGACAGAGCACAAGTGAGGCAGGGGCAGAGAGAGAGGGAGAGAGAATCTGAAGCAGGCTCTGCCCCCAGCACAGAGCCCGATGGCAGGGCTGGAACCCGCAAACCATCAGATCATGACCTGAGCCAAAACAAAGAGTCAGCTGCTTAACTGACTGAGCCCTCCAGGCACACACACCCCATCCCCCACCGTTCACCTCTGACCTTATCCTGCTGTTAGGTCCGTGCTGTGTCCCCTACCCTCACCATCCTTGTCACCACAGGCGTATCCTGCACTCCTCTCCCCCCCCCCCCCCCCCACCCCGGCACACCAGAGACCACAAATGATTTAGGAGCAGGTGAATCACTTCCCCCCTCAACTGTCTGGACCTTCGATGCCAACACGGCCCCCCTTTCTGTTCTCTTAATAAAGCCCGGAAGCCCGCTAGCGGAGGCTTTGGCAATTGCTCATGACACTTTGGACTCTCAGCTCAAGCTGCTAAGACAAAATGCCATAGACCGGGTGACTTGAACACTAGGAGTCTATTCCTCACAGTTCTGGAAGTTGGCGAGTCCAAGAGCAAGGTGCCGGCCGATTTGGTCCCTGGTAAGAGCCTGCTTCCTGGTTGCGGACAGCCGCCTCCTTGCTGGGTCCTCCCGTGGTGGAGGCAGAGCTCTCGGTCGCTCCTGTCTTTCAAGGGCAAGAATCCCACCGCGAAGGCCCCACTCTCAGGACCTCATCCAACACTGATGACCTCAGAGGCGCCACCTCCAAATCCCATCACTTTGGGGGCCACACATCCAGCCTGTAACAGGTCTAGTGATTTGCCGGGAAGGAATCTGGAAATAATCCAGATGTCCATCAATTAGGACACCGGATTAATTAGCAAGTTGGTAGAAATAGCGCAGAACACAAAACGGTGTGTTCGCAGTGATTGCAAAGATGAGCATCGCGAACATAAGATGGTGTGTGTGCGGAGCCGCAGACCAGAGTCCGGTTTCAGCCGCGCAAGAGGGTGTCTGTCTAGAGTCACTGCAGCTCAGAAGTCTTCTTCCGCGTGAGAAAGAAGTCCAGGGCTTTCCTAGTGGCTCAACTTCGTTCTTTCTTTCAGAGATAGTCTTATTTGCACACAAAAAATCTAGCTGTCGGAATTTTCTACTTAGTGGGAGGTGGTAAATTTTTAAAGAATATATATATACACACACATATATACATATATATACATATATATGTATGTATGTATATGTTAAAGAATTTGTATGTATTTTTATATATAATGGATATATTTATGTATAAACTATGTAAATATATATACTATACTTTTTAAAGAATTTATATATTTGTTTTTTTTTAAGAGAGAGTGCACTTGCAAATTGGGGAGAAAGGCAGCAGGAAAGAGAGAGAATCTTTTTTTATTTTTTTAGGGTTTTTTGGTAATGTTTTTTACTTTTGAGAGAGAGAGAGAGCACACATGAGCGGAGGAGGAGCAGAGTGAGAGGGAGACACAGAATCCAAAGCAGGCTCCAGACTCTGAGCTGTCAGCACAGAGCCCAATGTGGGGCTTAACTCATGGACTGTGAGATCATGACCTGAGCCAAAGTCTGATGCTCAACCGCCTGAGCCACCCAGGTGCCCCGAGAGAATCTTTTTAAAAAAATTTTTTAGTTTATTTATTGGGTAGAGCCTGATGTGGTACTCGATCCCATGAACTGTCAGATCATGACCTGAGCCGAGATCAAGAGTCCAAGAGTCAGACCCTTAGCCCACCAAGCCACCCAGGTGCCTGAGAGAGAATCTTAAGCAGGCCCCACACTCAGCGTGGAACCTGACATGGGGCTCAATCCCACGACCCTGGGATCATGACCTCAGCCAAAATCAAGAGTGCAAGATGCGGACTCAATGGACTGAGCCGCCCGGGCACCCCAAGAACATATCTTAGACACAAGGCTGCCCAGCTCTGGACAGTTAGAAGGAAAGCGTGGGGGGCGCCTGGGTGGCTCAGTCGGTTAAGCCTCCGGCTTCGGCTCAGGTCAGATCTCACGTTCGTGGGTTCGAGCCCTGCGTCAGGCTCTGTGCTGACCGCTCAGAGCCTGGAGCCTGCTTCCGGTTCTGTGTCTCCTTCTCTCTCTGCCCCTCCCCCTCTCATGCCCTGTCTCTCTCTGTATCAAAAATAAATAAAACATTAAAAAAAATAAAATAAAGAAGGAAAGCGTGGGCCACACACTCTTTCAGACAGCCTCCTGTTAGCCCTGTTCTTTCCCAGCCCATCGGCGTGAGCCACGGTGTCAGAGGGGAGAGCCGGCCTTAGACCACTGGTGGACGTGCTTCCTGAGAAATGCCGTATCCCTGGTGGCCGAGGCCTTTGTGTGATCACGCCAGTCTGATCACACCTGGGGTGGCACTGTCAGGTCCAGATGAATGAACTGGCGCATTGATGGGCTTCCGAAACCTCCTCCTCCAAGGGGTGTGCTACGCCCAGACGGAGCGGCGGGCTGACCGTCTTATTGCTTGCCGCTTGGTCAGAACCGAACAGCGAGTCTGGGATGCTGCAGCAGGGTACCCCTCCCCTCCTGCCCGGAAGCGGAAGCCTTGGTCACGGTCGTATTCTTCTGGCCCCTGTGGCTAAAGAATAGCAAATGAGATTAAATGGTCCCAAGGAAACCCGGTGTGAGAATTCATGGTACTTGTTTACCTACAGGACTTTGGGGGAAAGTCCTTTAACCTATGTGCCTCTAGGCCTCGGTTTCCCCAAACTGAAGGGGGTGAACGCAAACAGCCTCTGCTATTTCTTAGAGCGTTTATAATCCATGATTATCCGCTTTCCATGTTTCGGGGCCTGCTGGGTGGGGTGCGTGTGTGCACACGTGTGTTTAATATTTACAAGTAAGAATCCCTTGCACACATTGTTAACACTGGCCTGGCCAACCTGACCTCTGGCTGAGACAACTCTGGGCACGTTCTCAGCAAGGACCGAATTCTGTGACCTCGGTATTAATAGTGTTGCTCCCGGCCGGATGCTTATTTGCCGAGGACTCAGAATCTGAGATCAATCCCAAGACAAGCCAACACCTCCCGTCCGGTGGTGCCCCTGGAGCTCAGGAAGCCCTGCTCCGGGGTCAAACCATCTTATCTTTATCCTTCAGGAAGCCTAAAACCGGTTTCTCTGCCTTTGATGGAGGCCTCCTTAGAGATTTTATTATTTATTTATTTATTTATTTATTTATTTATTTATTTTATTATTGAGACAGAGGGAAACAAAGTATGAGCAGGGGAGGGTCAGAGATCGAGGGAGACACAGAATCCGAAGTAGACTCCAGGTTCCGAGCTGTCCGCACAGAGCCCGACACGGGGCTCAAACCCACGAACCATGAGATTGTGACCTGAGCTGAAGTCGGACGCTTAACCGACTGAGCCACCCAGGCGCCCCTCCTTAGAGATCTTAAACACTGGCCACCTGTCCTGTATTATTATCCTTGAAGCTGGTCATGGTCAAAATTCGTCGGCCTGGTCGGCCCCTCGTACTGTGGCTTCCATCTCATCCTATGCTTCCAGCTCTGATTTTGTCCATCCCTGAGTTCTTGCTGTGCATAACCGTCTCTATTTATCCCGAAATGTAGCCGCTAGAATTCCACCTAATCCTCGCTGATAAGGGGAGAATGCCGACTGCTGCCCCCGGGCATTTTTTTTAGGAAGCTTTTGATGTCGTCCAAATCCTCTTTGTGGGAACAATGCCAAAAGCCGTTCATCTGAGCGGATTGGATCTGGCGTGCTCGCCCGTCCGAGCAAGGGAGTGTTCAGGGCTTGTGAACGCGCCCTCCATCGGGATATGAGGTCAGAGTCCAGGATGGCCCTTTTAGTCTGGATGGTTGAACTCGGCCTGCAGCCTGGCTCCTCTGCACTCCGGGGTATTGTGCGCAGGGAACATGAACGCTGGATCTCAGTCCCCCCCCCCCCCCCCCCCCCTGTGTCTTCCCCATCTCCGCCTCCTGAGTCAGCATCTTACCCAGTGTTCTCCTTTGTTCTGGTCCATGCTGGAAAAGCTCATACCCATAGCAGGTGGAGGACTCACCTCTGGGCCTGGATGGCCACTGCTGCCTTCCAGAACACACTGCCCATTGCCCTCCCCCTAATCAATAGCTGCTGGTGCCCAGCCTCTTCCTGAGCGCCATCTCCTGCGTCCTCAACACTGGCCTGTGGTTGTCCAGTGAGCACCTGACACCGCCGTCTGTTAAGTGCTCTTGATTTCTGTCGCCCGAGGGGTGCCCTTGGCCCCTGCCCACCCCCAGCGTCCCTCGCCACCTGCTCAGAGTCCCTCCACGGCTCTCCAAGCGGCTCAGGCCAAAAGCCCACGCAGCCTCCTTGTTTTCTCATTTTCCCTCCCGCCCGAGGTCACTCCATCAGCAAGCCCTGTCGCCTCTGTCTGTGGGATAGCTCCTGACTTCAGGCCCTCCTCTCCACTCCCCCGGCTCCTCTGCGCTGGGCAGTGACCTCTCAGCTGCTCCCCCTGCCTCCAGCCCACCCTCCACGCTCCACCCAGCCACCAGCACCGCCTTTATAACGTGGAAACCGAACCTGCGCCTCGTTCTCCCCCGCTCTGAGCCCTGCAGTGGCCTCCATTATGTGCAGAATAAACTCCAAACTCCTTCCTCGGCCCTGCAGCCCGCTCTGCCTCCTCTCTGCAGCCACGGTGGCCTTCCCAGCGCTCAGACACACCAGGCCTGCGCCTCATCCGGACCTGGGATTTGCTCTTCCCTCTGCCTGGCGGACCCTCCCTGGCCTAGACCTTCCCATGATTGTCCCTCCTCCTTGCCTTTCAAGTGTCTGGTCCCTGAGCACCTGGGCAGATGTAAAGACCCCACCCCTACCCCACCACGCCTTCGTGTCGGGCTTTTTTCACGGCACCCCACAGGGTCTGAGGTCATTCTTTATGTCAGCACGCATTGTCTACGGGAGCGGAAAGTCCGCTCCGGAGAACGGGGTCCCTGCCTGCCATGGTCACGGCCACACCCCCAGCTCCTACAGCAGGCTTGGCACACAGGGGCACCCACTCAATGCTTATGGAATTTGTAAGCTGCAGGAACAACGAAGAGAAGGAAGGAGGGCAGCCCCTGCCGAGAGCCAGATGCCACCTCCTCGTCGGACTGGCCTGGGCACCGCGCAGAGGCCATCTTCATGCCCTGGCCTCTGCCCAGTGCCCTGCGTGCGCCTGCATGCTCTAGAGCTGCGTGTGATGCCCCAGAGAGGCAGACGACTCTGTGAGGTAGTGAGCTCCCCAAGGCTACAAGTATTCAAACACTGGAGAACAGGCAATTCATCAAAGGTTTTCTCGGCTCTAGGGTTTTGTATTAGGTCAGTGGCTTTCTCACATTTTTTAAAGCACCACAGGGGCACCTGTGTGGCTGAGTCGGTTAAGCGGCCGACTTCAGTTCAGGTCATGACCTCAGAGCTAGTGAGTTCAATTCCCACGATGGGCTCTGTGCTGACAGCTCAGAGCCTGGAGCCTGCTTTGGACTCTGTCTCTCTCTCTCTCACTCTCTGCCCCTCCCCCACTCACACTGTGTCTCTTTCTCTCAAATATAAACATTAAAAAATTTTTTTAAACACTAGATACCTTTTTTCTTCTTCAATCTTAAACGGAAGCCCAGTGCATACAGCAAAAGCAGATCTGCCCTGGGTGGGGTCTTGGCCCCTCTATTCCCCACCCCCTCTCACAGCAATCCCCTCAGTACCCACCATAGAGCGCCAGGGGTCTGCCCGCTGAGGTCAAGGTAAAAACCGGGCTCAAGACCACCCTCCCTGGATCCTGTGACCTCAGAGGGCCCCGCGCAGAGGAAGGTCCAGTGCCCAGAGGCGAGTGCCCGAGATCACATACCCGAGGCCTTGGTCCCGAGGGGGCCCTAAGTTCCAGCCTGCCGCCCCGTGGCAGCCCCTTTGGGCTGTAGAGAAGAGCATTTCCCAGTAAGTTTTGGAGACAGAGCCCCTGAATCAGGCAGCAGAAGAAGTTCACAGGCTCAGCCCTCTTTGTTGTTTTTTTTTTTAATTTTTTTCTAATGTTTTATTTATTTTTGATACAGAGAGAGACAGAGCATGAGAGGAGGAGGGGCAGAGAGAGAAGGAGACATAGAACCGGAAGCAGGCTCCAGGCTCTGAGCTAGCTGTCAGCACAGAGCCTGACATGGGGCTCAAACCCACGAACGTGAGATCTGACCTGAGCTGAAGCCGGAGGCTTAACCGACTGAGCCACCCAGGCGCCCCGGCTCAGCCCTCTTTGAAATGAACCCAGCAGCTGTCATTTTAGGGTTTCAGTGGGAAAAAGCATGATAAAGCTGGCATTGTAATGTGTTCTTGGAGCAAATGAGTCGGAGGAGAGTGAGGTCAAGGACACGGTGCCCTATCAGGCACTGAGTGGCTAGTAGGAGCAGAGAATGAGGGTGAATCTCAGGGACTTTTGGGGGGGCGGGGGGATGGAGACAGCGGCCGGGAAAGAAAGCAGCAGGCTGGATCGGCGTTCCCGGGCCACGGCCAACCGTCAAAGATGCCGTGGCCACGGGAAACACTGACAGGCTGAGAGGGGCCAGTTTGGGATAAGAAGACAGAAAGCAGTTTCTTGGCTCAGGGGAGATGCCTTATCCAGCCACAGATGTGGATTTAGAGGGTTGGACCGAGCGTCCCCTGCCTGGAGCTGTCACTTGGGCATGTGGTGTTTGAGCTGTTTGGACGTGCATGGGTGGGGAGACAGAGAGAGAGAGCGCGAGGCGCCGTGACCATGACCTCGGCCGGCCCCCCTTCCCCGCCGGGCTCTGGAAGCTGGCGCCAGGTCTGCGCCCGCAGCTGCTCCCCTCTGAGCGGCCTGATTGCCTAATGGAATCTTCCTGGGAGGGGAGAGAGTGGGAGGGGAGAGAGCGCTGTCACACACCCTGTCTGCAGTGGTGCTGGGGGTGGGGCGACCCGCTCGATGCCCGATGCCCGTTCTCGGTGCCCACATGGAAACCTGCAGACGTGCTGGGGGGGGCGAGGAGGAGAGGTGCAGGGGGTCGTGCAGGCCCCTCTCTCTGTTGGCTGCTGCAGGGGAGGGAGGGACGGGCCTCCCTCTGCTCCTGCCTGGCAGAGCCAGGGGTCCCCAAAAACCATTCCCAGATTAACTAGGGGTCTTGGGGTCTTATTGCAGTCACAGCCGAGTCGGCTTTGGTGGCTAGTCACAGGGTCACAGCAGAGCCCGAGTGCAGGAGCCCAGGGCAGAATCGTCCCCTCAGGCAGACAGAAAGATATGTCTCTCTCTCTCACTCTCTGGCTGCCTCTTCTCCACCCTCTGTCTCTGTCTCTGTCTCTGTCTCCCCATCCTCTGCTTCAGCATCGTGCATCAGGCCTGGATCAGCCAGGACAACCATAAAAGGTAACGTGTTGCCTGCAGGCTCGTCCCAGCTCCCAGAAGCCTCCCTACTGGGCCTCCGGGAGACCCCAGCCCTCTCTGCCTCTCCCCCCACCCATCCCTCCACCTGAGGAAAAGGCTGACTTGGACATGGGGCCGGGGACCAGTGACGTTAGGGGTCAGGTTCCGTCCAGTAGTAAAATGCTGGGACTCTTGGTCAGGGAGGCGATGGGGTTGGGTTCCCCGCCTGGGGCTGCTCTGGGGACCAGCCAGGATGACGCCAGCTGTCTGTCCCTGAGGGTGTCACTGACTCGCCATTTTCACAAAATTGATTTACTTTGGCTTGCTCGGGCTGCCGGAACAAAGCACAGCAGACCGGGCGGCTTGAGACACAGACATTTCCTTTGTCCAGGACTGTGAGGTCCAGGCGGGGGCAGGGTTGGTCTCTCCCAAAGCCTTTGTCCCCGGTTTGCAGGGGCCGCCTTCTCGCTGGTCCTCATGGGGACCTTCCGCCAGCACACGCGCCCCTGGCGTCTCCCTGTGTGTCTTCTTATGCACCGGCTCTTAGAAGGACACTAGTCCGACTGGAGTCACCCTCATGGCCTTGTTTTAACTTAATTCCTTCCTTAAAGGCCCTCTCTTCAAACATAACCATGGCCTGAGGCACTGGCTGGTGGGGCCTCTGCACATGACGGGAGGGAGGGGATTCAGCCCATAGCACCCAGGTGTCAGGTACCACTCTCAGGACCAAGGCCAGTGACAGGAAATCCACAGCGATCGGGGCCCCTGGTGGGGGGGCTCAGTCGGTTGAGCGTCTGACTTTGGCTCAGGTCATGATCTCACAGTTCATGAGTTCGAGCCCCGCATCGGGCTCTGTGCTGACAGCTCAGAGCCTGGAGCCTGCTTCGGATTCTGTGTCTCCCTCTCTCTCTGCCCCTCCCCCACTCATGCTCTGTCTGTCTGTCTCTCTCTTTCTCTCTCCTCTTCAAAATTAAATAAACATTAAAAAAAAATAGAAGAAATCCGCAGCGATGGGCTCTCGTGGGCTTGCAGTCCGAGTGCTGACCAGCTGCCGGGGTTGTGCTGCCCCAGGCGTGGTCCTGGCCGAGCTGGGGGGGGGGGAGGGGCAATCCCAAGGGTGGGACTCAGACCTCCAGACCCCCAGGGGATTGCCTCGGACCACAGGCAGCCAGGCCTCTGCTGATTCATTCCACAAACACTGAGCTGAGAGCTGGGTCCCTCAACCTCCCAGACCAGGCCTTACGTGCACTTTGAACCGCCTTCTGGAAGTTCTTACTGCCCCCTATCCTGCCCTCGCCATGCTTTCTCCCCACTTGTTAGTATTTAAGACAATTTTTTAAACATTTATTTTTGAGAGACAAAGCGTGAGCAGAGGAGGGCAGAGAAAGGAGATACAGAATCCAAAGCAGGCTCCAGGCTCTGAGCTGTCAGCCCAGAGCCCTACATGGGCCTTGAACTCATGAACTGCAAGATTGTGACCTGAGCCAAAGTCGGCCTCTTAACCAACTGAGCCACCCAGACGCCCCACTTTTCTCCTCATGTAAAAGCTGCTGGACGCTCCTCAAAGCGTAAGATCTTCCGGGTCTGGGCCCTGCCTCCTGACCCCCACGGTCCCCCGCAGTCACACCAAACTCCAGCCAGTCAGCGCCAAAGCCATGATGCCCCTTGCCCGGCGTCCCTTCTGGGGCCTGGCTGCGCCCCTCAGCGCCACCCCCCCCCATGTTGCTTTGACACACAGCATGTTCCAGAAAATATACCTGCAAAGCCACACGTGCCAAAGCAGGACTAAAGGCAGACTGCATTATAGGAAGGGACGCAGATGCAGTCCTTACTGGTGGCTCTTATTCTAGAATTTTAAAATAATTTTTTAATGTTTATTATTTTTGAGAAAGAGAGAGAGAGAGAGAGCTCACAAGTGGGGGAGGGACAGAGAGAGGGAGACAGAAACCGAAGGAGGCTCCAGGCTCTGAGTTGTCAGCACAGAGCCTGACACGGGGCTCGAACTCACAGACTTCAAGATCACAGCCTGAGCCGAAGTCAGACACTTAACTGCATCACCCAGGCACCCCACAGTTCACCAGCTTGAGGCAGAGAGCACTGGACGGAGGCTAGGGCCACCACCGTCCCGAAGGATGGCCATCTGTGTCCCAATCACACTGTTTACAAGACCCATCCATCTTATTCCTGGTATCAGCACTTCCGTTTTTCTGTTGCGTCCACGTCTGATATAAAATAAGGGCAAAGTGGAATAAACAGTGTTTTGTTTAATAATGGAATCCTTTCCATTATCGTGATGTTATGTAAAACCCCGCTCGTTGGCCCAGATAAACATGTGGGTCTGGGGCGCTTCCCCAAAGCACAGGCGGAAAATTCCAGCATCCTGCCCACCCCCCAGCTGCTGCTGGAATCTGACGCAGGCCGCCCTCTCCCCCAAGAATTCGACGCGTTCTGGGCGTGCAAAGTGGGATGTGAGCAGGCAGTGACAGGGGTCAGGACTCTGGCCGTCAGTGACAGCGCGCTGGCTGGGGCAGCCTGCGCGGAACGGGGGAAGGCGGGGGTGGAGTGGCCTTGGGGACAGCCAGAGCCAGACCCCCCCCACACATACACACTCCCAGGCTCACAGCTCTGGGACCACACGCCCCTTCTCCCCAAGCAGAGTTGGGCCACGAGTCACACCTGTGTGCTGGTGCACTGAGGGGGGGTGTGACTGCTCTGACTGGCCGTGGCCTCTGGGGCCTCGGGCTTGGAGGGGCATCTTCTGAAGCAAGGGCATTTCTGCACTGACAGAAAACAACACGTGACCAATTCAGAACTATTTTCCAGACTTCATGAAGTCTCCAATAAAAAAAAAGTATCTTATTTTATTTATTTATTTTTTAGTTTATTTTTTGAGAGAGAGAGAGAGAGAGTGAGCAGGGGAGGGGCCGAGAGAGAATCCCAAGCGGGCTCCACGCTGTTGGCACAGCGTCCAGTGGGGGGCTCGAACCCATGAACCGTGAGATCATCACCTGAGCCAAAAATCAAGAGTCAGACGCCCGACTGACTGAGCCCCCCAGACGCCCCTAGAAAGTCTATTTTAAATTGCCTCCCTGTATATAAAGCCGCAAAACCACACAGGAAATTCTATAAAACGGTATCCACCTCTACCACACACATAACACTATTTATCTTTAATTTAACTTGGGGATACAAGGGTACCTCCAAAGTCTTAGAGTAGTTTTAATAACGTAAGAAGTGTAAATGCTACAAAGCTATGATACTTATTAGTTGAATATTTACTTATTTAAATTCCTTTTATACTTAATTCCCTGACATTTGAAGGCTAAGCTTTTCATTTTAACTCTTTGTGCATACGGGAGTCTGCATGGACAGGAGGTGGAGGAGTCCTCTCCCACAGACCCACGGACACCTTGGTGAGCTGGTCCAACCCCCTTAATACCACGTCCAGGCTGTCAAGGGGCGCCTGGGGGGCTCAGTGGGTTGAGCGTCCGAGCTCGGCTCAGGTCATGATCTCATGTTCCTGAGTTGGAGCCCTGCGTCGGGCTCTGTGCCGACGGCTCAGAGCCTGGAGCCTGTCTTCAGATTCTGTGTCTCCCTCTCTCTCTGCCCCTTCCTTCTTGCGTGCTCTCTCTTTCTCAAAAATAAACATTTTTAAAAATCACAAATTTCACAGTTCAGAGACCCATGTATAGCATTTTAAAAAGATACTAAGAAAATCCATGCATATTAGAAAATCCAAATTATACAGAAAATATGTAAGATAAAAAGAAAAGGTTGCCTTCCACCCCTCTCCCCAAACGTAGCCACTAACAGTGGCGTGCGTGTCCTTCCAGAAAACCTTTCCTCAGTGGTTATGAGCATGTACGTGCATTCCCATTTTTATATCTACACCCAGGAGACGGCCCCTCCCACCCTGCGCTGCTGCTTGCTTTTTCCTGGTGGGAATTTCTCCTGATGAATTTTTCATAGCGTGTATGGCTACCTCCTTTCTAATTTTTTTTTAATGTTTATTTATTTTTTGAGAGAGAGAGACAGCATGAGCAGGGGAGGGGCAGGGAGAGGGAGACACAGGATCTGAAGCAGCTCCAGGCTCTGAGCTGTCAGCACAGAACCCGACACGGGGCTCGAACCCACGAACCGTGAGAGCATGACCTGAGCCGAAGCCGGACGCCCAACTGACTGAGCCGCCCAGGCACCCCCAGCTGCCTCCTTTTTAATGCACAGGTTGCACGGTGTGTGTGTGTGTGCTGTTAATGTTTCGGTGAATCTGTTAACCAAATACATTTAACTCTAAGGATGAACATTCAGTGGCTTCCCAGTTTGGCTTGTTTTCTGTGGCACAAAATTAGAGTCATTGTAGAAAAAACCAGACAGATGGTTTTCCAGTGCAGAGCAGATCCCAGGCAGTGGGTGTGCTGGGCCACAGGGGTGTCTCCGTCCCCTGCCTCCCCCGAAGGGGCCCGGCCCGCCCGCCCCACCCCCGCACCACCACAGCCACAAAGATGCTTTGCGGCACGAAATTCTCCAAGCGTCCGGATGCCGAGGCGCCACTGACTGACCTGCGCTCAGGACCACACCGCTCACGTTTGGGGCTGAGCTTGATGGGAACAGAATGCGCAGTCTTGCTCCCGTCTCCTGGCTCCTCCCGGCTGCCTTTTGCGAGAGAGGGAGAAAGTCAAGGCCCTTCGGGGCGCTTGATGACCCGAGGTTGGACTTGCTCACACTTGCCGCCCAGCTCCGCCCGCTCCGCTCTGTCAGGGACAGGGCCCCTCCGCTCAGCGGCTCCTCCCCCTGTGGCTGCACCCCCGGGACCCAGAGGCCTGAGTGTGCTGCCTTCCCTGCCCGGGGAGCTCACTCCCGGGTGTGCCTCCCCCTCGTGAGCCAGGGGTGTCTCCGGGTCCGCTGGCCGGCCATCCGTCATAGCTCCCTGGGCCGCCTGTCCCCGCCGCGCCCTTCAGTCCCGGTACCCCCAGCATTCCTGCAGCTTGAAGTCACTCCTTCCTCCCAAGAAGGCCATCTCGGGACGCTCCCTCCAGCCATCTGTTTATTGAGTCCGTTCGTGGGAGTGTGCCGGGCCTGAGGGAGGTGGTGCTCCCATGTGGGGGATTTGGACACCAAAACGGGAGAAACGAGGTTCCAGGAGGCAGAGCCCCTGCACGCACCTTCTCTGTGAGGCCCGCCAGCTTTCCTCTTGTGTCTTTAGTTCTACCCGCCAGAGCGCAGGATGGGAGTCCACAGTCCCCTTACCAAACTGGCATCCAAAGGCTTTGGCAAGCACCCCCGGGAAGGGGAAAGAGACCGAGGAGCAAAGGTCAAAAGCAGAGCTCCTTGGCCCACAGGCCCCCCCCCCTTATCAAATAGCGTTAGCATGGAGATCGTATGGATTCCACCTGCTGGTGAACCGTGGCCCCCACCGGGGTCCTCCCGACCACGCCCAACAGACCCGTGCTGTGGGGGCTCAGGCTGGCCCTCGGCCGCCCCTTCCTCTTGATGCTCTGCCCCTGCTGCCCCACCTCCCCAAGGCGGTCACTCACCTGCAGTGCCCCCACTGCTGTGGTGCATCTCTCCTGCCAGGCGGCCAAGGTCACGTCGCTTTCACCCAGGGCTCAGGCACCGGGCACTGACTCTGTCCTTGCCTTGCAGGAGGAGGAGGAGGAGCAGGAGCAGGAGGACCAGGAGGACCCACCCCGAGCAGAGCCCGAGGAGGAAGATGGTGAGTGGGACCCAGCCTCCAGGGTGCACCCCTCCCCCACCCGGGCCTGTCCTCACTTTCCAGTCTCTACACCACGAGTTGCCTCCCATGGGCCTGTCTCACCGGTACGCTGAGCACCTGACCTCCTGTCTCCTGCGGTGCCTCCTAGCCCCCCTCCCGCCACCTGCTTGTGCCTTTCAGTGTCTCCCCAAATATCTCTGACCTATTTTACGGAGACAAAAGCCACTTACAGGGCTCCGGCCTTGAATTCTGCTGAATGAAAGCCCCAGGGGAGGAGCTGACCTCCCTGCCATCCTGGAGGAGCGAGCAGGAGTGAGCGGGAGCCTTAAGGACTCTGGCCAGCTCGCACTTGACCCAGTGGAAGGCAGTGGGCTTGCCCTGGGCACCCACGGGGCCCAGTGCCCTGGACAGACAGAGACAGAACCAAATAGGTGTGGGTTTCCGGTGCATCAGTCGTGTTTTACTTCTTTTTTTTTTAAATTTTTTTAATGTTTTATTTATTTTTGAGACAGAGAGAGACAGAGCATGAGCGGGGGAGGGGCAGAGAGAGAGAGGGATACACAGAATCTGAAGCAGGCTCCAAGCTCCGAGCTATCAGCACAGAGCCCGATGCGGGGCTCGAACCCACGAACATGAGATCATGACCTGAGCCGAAGTCGGAGGCTTAGCCAACTGAGCCACCCAGGCGCCCCTTATTTCTTAAAAACAAAAAAAAAAAAACAGGGGGGGTCTGCGTGGCTCGGTCCATCGGTCGAGCGTCCGACTCAATTTCAGCTCAGGTCATGATCTCACAGTTTGTGAGTTCGAGACCTGAGTCAGCCTGTGAGGGGCTGGTGAGGAGCCTGCTTGGGATTCTCTCTCAATCTCTCTCTTTCTCTCTCTTTCTCCCTGCCTCTCCCGGCCCCCTCAAAATAAATAAATAAACTTAAAAAAAAAAAAACAACGCCAAAAAAACCCACACCAAAGCCAGGAAATGCCAACACGTCCACATCTGTTAAGTCTGTACGACAAGGTCATGGAGGACGTGCTTTGCGTTGGCTCAAGGATTTCACGACCCGTCAAAAGGCAGAACTGAGGCTGAGACTTTGGGCCGGCTGCTGGCAGGGGCAGTGGAAAGAGCGGGCTGCAGGAATGCAGTGACCACGGCGGGCTCGGGCGTGTGGGCCTGCGGCTGGCCGCGCTGGGGGCCCCACGGCTGTAGCTGCTGTCGGTGCCGCCCCGAGGGAGGGGGGCGGGGGACGGGCAGGCAGCTGCGGAGCCGGGTGGGCGGACCCTGCTGTCCCTGCCACTGCTGGTTCTCCTCCATTGTCTGCGGGTTAGAGACGCACGGAATCCGTGGCCGTGGGCTCTGTCCCTGCCTCGTGGCCCCAGGTAGCTGCAGGGATCCTGGAGGTGGGGGTCCCATTAGTGACTTGGGGACACAGAAAGGGGCAGGAGCCGAGGCCACTGGAGGCCCCTTGACCAGGACACGGGGAGCCTCACGAGCCCCACCCCCAGCCGCGTGCCTCATCACTGGGCCCTCCCTCCTTATCTGACTGCTGCCCCCAACATCCCCCATCCTCCCGCCAGCCACCAGCGCTGACAAGGCAGGGGAGGGGAGGGGAGGTTTATGGCCCCAGCTGTCAGAGGAAAGAAGAGTGGGCCCCCAGCCCCTTGGCTTAGCTCCCGGGCTAATGGATTAGTGTCGCTAAGATGCCCTTCCTGGTGATCACAGAAGGCTGCAGGGACACGTCCTCTTCCCGGGAGGAACCTCCGGGTCCGGCGGGACTAGACACGGCCACGGATCCCTCTGTGCGCCCAGTGTGATGTGATTCTCGGCTTCGTTCCTTCTCCCCGCCTCGGAAAACAGAACACTAATCAGTCCTGCCCCGTAAATTGAAACCTTGAGTTAGTACTCAGCTGGCAGAATTAAAACTGTTATTTTTCTAAAACATAGAAACACCATGACCTTGATGTGGAGGGTAATTGGTTTTCTTCGCTGCCTCTCTCGGAGGTCCGGAAGCGAGCCTTGTCGGTGCGCTGGCTGTGAGCTCATTCCGAGACCGCAGCTCTGTGTGATTCCGCCCGGATGGCAGGCTTTTCGGGGCCTTCCTGGCGACCGGGGACCCAGGCCCCTCACATGGGGGGCTCTGAATTACTCAGCAAAGTGCCCAGGTCCTCAGATGCAAGGGGGCCATGCCTGGCGTTGCCAGGACCCCGGATCCTGCAGGCCCACAAGGACCCAGCCCTAGGCTTGTCAGCCTGAGCTCTGTTCCAGGAGAGCCGGCCAGTGGGGGCAGGGGTCTCCGGTGGGGGCCAGGGGGCCGGGAAGGGATTCCCCTGTCTCTGCGGAAGCCCCCTCTCACCCGGAGGAAGAACCAAGCCCCCCTTCCCGCCCATGAGGCCTGGCACCTCTTGGCCACCCAGTGCCCCTGGCCTCCCTGCTTTCCTGGATCTGTCTGCCAGACACCAGAGCGCTTGCTCCCTCTCAACTCTCGTCCGTAAAACCCTCCCGATGCCACCCCCACCCCCTCCCCCAGTGAAGCCTCCAAGCAGCCCCCTCTCTGCCTCCCACACCCCTGTTCTTTCTCCGGCTTTTGGAGAGAACAAACACGGCCCCCACCACATAACATCTGGGTTCTGAGTTTGCATCCAGAACCTCTTTCCTTCAGCCCCGAGAGAACGTGACCGGAGGGGCCGAGACCTCTTCCCCCTCCCTGAGCCCACATCAGCCTGTCTGATCAAGCGGGACAGCGCCCGCTGGGGGTCAGGGGGCCTGGCGACAGGATGTGGAGGTGGAGGTGCCTGACGCTGCAGTGACACGGGGGCAAACCCTCCCGAACAGCACCGAAAAGGACTACGTCTGTGTGCGGGCGTGATTTGCTGGCCTCTGCATTTCCCTTCCTCCATTTTTTTTCCGCCCTAATGGAAATTAGACAAAACAAGCCATTCAGTCTGTCCCCGGGGCAGCCGGAGGCATCTGCTGGGCTGAAGGACCACTTACAGGCATGGATTCCCAGGGGCGCCCTCTACCCCCACAGAGGCTGAGCCCAGGGCTCCCCTCTGAAGTTCTTTTCCCGTCTGCCCAGGCAGCCCCTGCCCAACGGCTGCCCTCGCTCCTTCGCACATCCCTGCTCTGCTCTGTCCAGGCGTCTGGCGTGCCCTGTCTTCGGGGCAGGAGACTGTTTGTTCTAAGGCAGCTAAGGAGTCAGCTCTTGGGGACAGGCGAGTCCCGGGACACCTAGTCAGTTCTCCATGCTGGTTTGGATGCCCAAATCCAACATGGCGTGAAAGGTGCCACATCACTCCCGGGACCTACTGTGAGCTAGAGGCGTGGTTTCAGATTTCTGGTAGCTGGTGGGCATTCCCCCAAGGCCCAGAGCCTGGAGGACCTGGACGGAAAGGCTGGGGTCCCTGTGCCGCCCTCCGGGCCTGGGACCCAAGGAGAGGCGGGGGAGCCCAGCACCTTGGCCCAGCCTACTGGGTCTGACGTAATTCGCACAGCAGTAATGGGGTGGGGAGGGGCTTCAAAGGCGAGGGTACACCATCCTTGAGTCCTTGAGGGGCAGCCAGACAGCTCTGTGGGCCGCTCAACCCCGCCTTCCAAGGGGGAGGGTCCAGCATTTGGTGGATGGAGCCATAGGGGACTGATTTCCCTCCAGCTGCCTCATTGGTGTCTCCGTATCCCCATCTCGAGTTCCCTCATTCCTGTCTCCGTATCCCCATGAGTTCCCGAAAGATCTCCTAAGTCCCTGTGGGATGTCCCAGAAAGAGTGTGGGAGGGAACCAGTAAAGAAGAAATGTCGAAAGTGCCCTCTCTGAGGCCTGGGCAGCATGGGCGTGGGCACTGGGGTGGACCTTGTGGGGGAAAGGGGACTGAGATTTCGGGAGAGGCACCCTGCCCGCCCCCCAGGCCCCCGGGCCGGCTCTGACCCCCTTCCCCGTCTCCTCTCTGCAGCAGGAGAGGTCTTCTCCTTTAAATACAGCCCCGGGAAGCTGCGGGGAAACCAGTACAAGAAGATGATGACCAAAGAGGAGCTGGAGGAGGAACAGAGGTAGGCCGCGCACCTTCCTCCCGGACGCCATTGCTCCCACGAGCCCCGACTGCCCGGACCCTGCCCTGGGGGGCCAGGAGAGGGGGCGCGCCTCGGCAAGCCGCCTGCCCCCTCCCCGTTCTGTTTTTGTTTTAAGGGTTCTTTCCTGTCTGTCTGTCCTGGCTCTACTCAGCCAGGCTCGGTCTCCCCCAGAGACAGTCCCCTGGGGCGCTCCGCAGGAGCAGCTGAGCCCCTCCCCTGCCCCCTCGCCCCGCCCCCCTCGCCCCGCTGCAGAGGGAAAGAGCGAGATGCCAGGGAAGAGCCTGGAGCAGACAGAGTTCATGACAGAACAGATCTGTCACTTCAGGACAGAGCTCGATTCTTCCTGCTCATCCGTTTGGCCGCTCCCTCCGGCCCCTCCTCGCCCAGCGGCCGCGGCCTTCTGCGTCTGCTCTGCTTCGCGGAACCCCGTGGCAAGCGCAGCTGCGTAGCGCCTCAGTTTTAGAGTCAGGGGCCCCCCACCCCCGACGGACACCCCCTGCACACCCGTGGGCTTCCCTCCGCGTGTCTTCTGTGCTCCGTCCCACCAACGTGCCAAGGAACACTCTGGAAACTGCAGGACAGCTGGGGAAGAGAGAACCGGGGCTGTGACCCCGAGCCCAAGGGGCTCCTGCACGGCCCCCTGGAGCCTGGCGTGCTTTGGTTCAGGCAGGAGTCTAGACAGAAGCCCAGGCTGCAGCCACCGCCTGTTAGCACAGCTGGGGTTCGGGGGCCCAGGGGACAGGAGGGTTTTGTTTTCCAAACTGCACAACTCAAGCGCCCTTTCATCGCCACTGGCCAGGCCACTCAGGGTCCCTCCAACATAGGGAGGCGCTCTACCCATTTCCCTTCCTGTAGCTGTTCCCGGTTCTTCTAAACCCCGCCTGGAATGTTCTTCCCTGTGGGGCGGAGGGTGGCAGTGTCAGCCGGCCCAGCGGTGAGGAGGACCCAGAGCAGGGGGGCGTGGCCTCCAGGGGAGCCCCCCCCCCCCACTTCTCAGTGCTGGTGACACTGCCTCTGGGTGTGACCTGGTTTGCTGCCTTTATATTTCAGGATTGAGCTGACCTCTGACCTCACTTCCCTGTAGCACGTTCCCTAGGTCCTGAGCCACACACAATCTTGCAAATCCTTTTGGTAAGGAGACTGACTTCTTAGACCACTGGAGCTTCCCTTCTCCTGTCTGTTTGTCCCCAACATGACTGGCGTGGTCTAACCCTCCCCCACCTCCGCTGCCTTCATAACCAATTAATTCATTCTGCTCACCAAGCACCAAGCCGCCTCATTCTTCCCCATCACGGGGTCGGGGGAGGGGGTGGTGGAGGAGAGGGTCGCTGGATGACCAGGTGCCTCCTGCCCCCTGGGCTGCAGGGTTCTGGGAGCCCAGTGACCACGAGTTCCCCGTGGGCCTCCTGGACCAGCTGGCGGGGAGCTAGCGCCCCCTTGTGAGGCTGCGGAGGAATTGTCATCTCCCTGGGGACCGTGGAGGCTGGTGTCACCTGCCACTTTGCTCCCATCCGAAGAAGGTGACGCAACTTATAAAACCTCATGTGGCAAAAACCCTGTGCTCCCAAGTTGTGGGGCAGGCAGGACTTTCTGCTCAGGGGAAGGGGTGGCCAACTCCAGCCCTGGTCACTATGCTCAGTGTGATCAGAACATGGTCACTCTGGTTCTCCTGGGGTCCGTGGCGGCTTCCGCACTGCTGTGGCCGGGCTGAGTAGGCCCACAGAGCCCCAAAGAGTCAGTATTGGGCCCTTTACAGGGACATTTTGCAGCCCTGGGACTAAGGATAGGGAGGGCTGGCTGCACCCGGGGGCCCTCGCGGGTCCCTGGGGAAGGAGCTGTGGCCAGGACCCGCCTGGTCAGAGGCTCCCTGCAGACGTGAGTAGCCACTGGGACAGGAAGGCCAGTTAGGGGATGGATGCCAGGCCCTGGGCCAGGAGTCAGACGGCCACTGTCACTGGGCTCCGAGCTGGGGCCTCGGCAGTAGGGAAGGAGAGTCCCTCCTCTGTCATGTTTAGACAGGAGGGTCTTTTGTTACAGTCTTTGGGGGCTGGTCGTATGCCAGTCCACACTTGGCTCTTCTGGGGGGTGGAGGCCGTGCCCCAGTGTTGCTCTGGGGGTGGAGGAGGAGATCTCTCCTCATCTGCAGACTGTGGTCATGACCGCTGCGCCCCGAGTTGAGAAGGAGGGAGCTAAACACAGTCCTCGAAGGGTGGAGCTGGAGTTCATGTTCATTTTCATCACCGCCCTTCCCCAGCATGCTCCCCGCAGCTGTTGGACGCGTCTGTCTGTGCCTGCTCCCTCCTGTCCCTGCACGCGGCCACCGTACATGGCACCGCATGGGGCCCCTCGATGCGCACCCCTCTCGCGGCTGCTTCTCTTCCTTGCATGGTGATGCTTGGGGTCGCAGAGGCTGGCGACTTTGGCTTTGTCTTTTCAACCTCAGCACGGTGGTTCCCGTGTGGCCCGGGAGCGAGTCGACAGGTGCAAGATAGGCCAGGTCCCAGCTGAGTCTAGAACAGGCCCTGGGGCCCCAGTCTGAAAAAGAACAGGCATATCCCTGTCAGACCACCAAGACCGCAGGCCAGCAAAGAGTCTGCTCTCTTCTTTGCCTGTCACCTTCTTTCTGACCAAACCCCGCCTGTTTCGAATTCCTTTCTGAGAACACCTGGCACCCGAGTTGCAAGCTAGTTAACAAGTAAATGCTGTAAGTCCCTGATGTTAACTGTATCAACGCAGCCAGCAGAGCAGTGTCCAGAACCCAAATCTGTCGTGGTCACATGATCCAGGACCCCGCCCCCCCCCCCCCCCCCCCCCCCCCCCCCCCCCCCCCCCCCCCCCCCCCCCCCCCCCCCCCCCCCCGCCGGGGTATACTTATCAGGACACAGCATTTGGAAGCAGGACTCAAATCAGACCCCAGATGGTGCCGCCGTGTGTTTAAATGGACATTCCCATCCTTAGAATCGCCCGCAGGTCAGGTTCCTTCTGCCCAAGGGGTCGGAAATGGTAAGGTTTGCAAATCCGGAGACAGCTGCTGCCTAAGAACGGCCCTGCTTCTCACTGGCTGCACCCCCCTCTCCAAGGTGTCCTTGGCAGTGCCGTGCCGGCTGGGGGACTGTGCATTCCCACCGAATCTCCTCTGGGAGGCGCCACATCCAGCCTCAGGGTGGGATCCCGCTGGGAGGGTGGGTGCTGGCTGCTGACTCTTCCTCCCCGGCTCCCAGAGCTAGCGAAGCTGGAGGCTTGGCAGGAAAAAACGCCCCCGGCCACACCTGTCCTTGTCTGCCATCCGTCCTTCCCACCTTCCCATCCAGAGGAAAATGTAGACCAGGCGGGTTCTGATAGATGGGAGCCTGGGACCCCAGTGCCCACTCCATTCGGAAGGTCCTCAAGAATGTCCAGACCTTTCTGGGCGTGGACATGACTCTGGTGGAAGGTGTTTTGTTCAGCATAACAGGGGAGGGCGAGAGGGGGTGGAGGAACTCAGGCTGTGGGAGACTGGGGTGTCCACGAAGGATTTGCCCATGGGAAGGTCTAGAAACATGAGTGACGCTGACGCTAACCTCCAGAAGGGGGCGCCAGAGGAACCAAACCATCTCCTATTTCCTCCGCGAGCCTGTGTGCTTCCGGGTGTGGTTTAGACAGGGTGGGCACACATCCTAGGGCGCCAGTGTCCCCAGCGGGGGCAAGACCCAGCCAAGCGGGGATAGGAAGAGCGTGACGGGAGGGCCCCAGTGAAGCACCTAGCCAAAGGCCAGGAGCACCCAGTATCTGTCCTGGCGTCTGCTCTGCCCAACGGCCTAGATGCGGGGTCCCTTCTGCCTGACTACACACCTCATGGACGCAGGGGGGGGTCGGCCCATGCCGCCGCGCCACACTCTGGGAAACAGATGGTCCTGCCGCAGAGGGTGAGAAGCCAACTCACCCCGTGTCTGAGAAACCAGCGTCCAGCCTGGCTTCTGCAATTCCAAACGTCCTCCCCCTCCTCCCCCCTTCCCTCCCCACACCACCCCCCTCCACCATGATGCTCGCAAGATGGAAAGAGTAAAACAAATGATCTTCTCTCCCTATTTCTCTTTACAGAACCGAAGAATAATGAAGTTATCCTTAGCCTCCTGCTAAAGGCTTTTCCTTTTGACATCTTAAAAGCTTGAGAGATAGAATGGAAATCCCCAGTGGAGCCCCGCAGGCTCCCGGGTGCCTCTTGCCTTCATAAACCCGCTGGGACCTAGAGCCTCTGTCAGGACCTGTCCCCTCGCCGGGGGTGTGGGGTTGGGGGTTGGTGCGCCTTGGCCCCCCGGGGGCAGATGTGCTCCTCCCTGTCGGTGTGGATCGCTTTGTTGGGGACTTTGATCTCTGGTGTCACTGAACCCAGCTCTCCGCACACCCTTCGCACCCGTGACCTCCCCAGTGGCAGCCGCCTTGTCATTTTAAACCCACGTCGCTTCACTGCAGCCCCCGCTGCCTTTTCCTCCACTGACACCAAACCAGGCAAATGAGGGCGAGAAGCCGGTGCTCACTAGCTCAGGGGTGGTCGATGGTGAGGTCTTCCGCTCCCTGGGGACCCACCTCCCCCTTTCCGGGCGTGGTCGTTGGGGGTGAGGGACGCCGTGGTGGCGGCCGGGCAGCAGGGACCCAGCCCCAGGTGCACATCGATTTGCGTTGCCCCTAGTCTTCGTCTGGAGGCGGCTTGAATCCAGCCCTCTGGTTGCTAAGAAGCCTTTCACTGACGCTCTCATTAAGCTCGGCCCGATGTCCACCTTCGCTTTGGCAAAAGCAATAATAATAGTCTGCTTTAAATAGAGTTCTTGACTCTGCCTTTTCCTAGAAGGTTTCATAGATGAGTTAGATTTCAGGAGATAACGTGAGCAGTCCCCGATTCGTTTCTCGGAATTTTATATTGGACAATATTTATACTCTACCAGACTAGTCTGCAGTTTTTAGATGTGTCGGTGACAACATTTTTTTAAGCAGTAAGTTTTTTAGAAAAAACGTGTTCCATCTGATGGAAAGCCAGGATGTCAACCCCTAGGGCATGCCGCGTTCCCAGGGACCCTCTCCCCTCTGAGCCTCAACCCTCAGGTTTAGGGATGGAGCGCGGGCCAGAACACCAGCCACATGGAGCCCTGATGGCTCGTTAGCACCCGGGTTCCCACACAGCAATACGACCGACCGCCTTGTCCCGCCTGGGGTCTTACTGACGCCTCCCTCCAGGTCAGTCACCTCGCTGGTGAGTTTTCCGGAATCTTTCTGAATGTGGCTTGTGGTCCCCAAGCCTCCGGTGCTCCTAATGGCTTGGATCTGTGTATTCAGCCTCTGTTCAGCCCAATAAACTCTGAGTAGATGATCTCGGTTACTGTGTGTTTTTTCAGTTTTGCTTTGTTTTTAAGAAATCATGCCCTTTGAACCCGTTAGAATTGAGCGCCCTCTCTCGAGCTGATGCCGGCGACTCTCTAGCAAGAGTACAACTCATATGAAAAATGCCCAAGTCATCGAAAATACCCAAGAACCTGTGTTCACTCGGGGCGGGAGGGGACTGTGATTCCCCCAAGGAGCTCAACACACACCCTTGCACTTCCCAGTGCTTTCCTTGGACTGTAAGGTACAGATCACGTGTGGCAGCCTCCTCCTCCTCCAGACGGGAAAATGGACCGTAGAAATCACGTTCCCAGGGTGACGGAAGAGAGGCTGGGATGTGGGACTGAATTAGTTCAGCTTCTAGATGTCGCTCTAGCCAGAAAACCAACTGCTGGATGGAAGGGCGGGGGAGGCACCGGCGAAGGAGTCTGGGGGGACAGGAGAGCAGAGAGTAGGACCCTGCCCCGCGCCAGGCAGCGCTATGGGTGCTGGGTGGCCAGAGGCTGTGCCCGAGCCTTGCTGTGCAATGTCTGCAGCGGAGCTGGCTGCAGGCAGGGCAGGTGCGCAGGGCGAGGTGCTCGGAGAGACCTCAGAAGCCGGCCTCGCTGACGGCGCCTGGAGCAGAAACAAGAGGCCCCGAACCCTCTGCGGTTTCGCCCCATCCTTCCACAGCGTTTGCGCTCCGAGGAGCCACCTTGTGCTGGTCAGATGGAGTGGCTGAGCCTCTTAAAGATAACAGCCCTGGGGTGCCTGGGGGGCTCGGTCGGTTAAGCGTCGGCTTCAGCTCAGGTCATGATCTCACGGTTCGTGGGTTCGAGCCCCGCGTCGGGTTCTGTGCTGACAGCTCAGAGCCTGGAGACTGTCTTCAGATTCTGTGTCTCCTTCTCTCTCTGACCCTCCCCTGCTCAAGCTGTCTGTCTCTGTCTCTCAAAAATAAATACAAAACATTAAAAAAAAAAGATAACAGCCCTTCAGGGGCGCCTGCGTGGCTCAGTTGGCTGGGCTTCCGCCTCCTAAGTTCTGTTCAGGTCATGATCTCATGGTTTGGGAGTTCGAGCCCCACGTCAGGCTCCATGCTGACTGTGTAGAGCCTGCTTGGGATTCTCTCTCTCCCTCTCTCGTTGCTCCTCCCCTGCTCATTCTCTCTCTCTCTCAAAATAAATAGATAAGAACTTAAAAGATCAGAGCCCTTTACTCGAGGCTGCCCAGCCTAGTGCAGGCCGGTTCCGGGCCCCCGAAGGCCATAAGGTATATGTGCAAAGTAGGAAGAGGTACCCCTTCCTCCGGGCAGCCAGACCCCATGCCCAGCCTGCCCCTGGCCAAGCCCCCAGTGCACCCCTGCTTCCCGGCCGGCCATGGTTTCTGTCCCCATCCCTCCAAACTGAGGCTGCCGCTAGCGTGGGTCCTCATGGGTTCTCCGGCCACGGGGTGGGAACAGGCCCTCTCCCCGTGAGATCGATGCTCAAAAGGGGAAATAGAGGCACAGGAACCCCCAGGGTCACCTGGGTCCCTAGACCTGCAGGGAAACCCAAGACTTAGAACCTCGAGCTGAGGCCGTTGGGTCCACCCAGCTTGCGTGTCCTGAGTGGGTTTCGCTTCAGGTTAACTTTCTTGCCATCCCGGAAAGCAGACGCGGCGCCGGCCGAGAGCAGCGCCCCAGCCCCGGACGCACCGGGGGGCCCCCCTGCGCTGGGCCTGGAGCACCTTCTTCCCTCTGTCCCCTCTCTGTCCCCACAGAGTGCAGAAGGAGCAGCTGGAGGCCATCTTCAAGCTCATGAAGGACAACAAGGAGACATTTGGGGAGATGACAGACGGCGACGTGCAGGAGCAGCTCCGGCTCTACGACATGTAGCCCCTCCGCC
>NC_043716.1:54067241-54100094 GCF_006229205.1 Suricata suricatta | reverse complement strand
CTTCCTTCCGGACAATCTGCACGAGAGGGGGGTCTGTTCTCTGTTGTTCTACCCAAAAGTCAGTGCTTTGAAAAAAAAAAAGGGCTTTTTGACATTGCTTTTTAAAAAAATTATGGCGTTACAGTTCTTTGGTCCCTTTGTCACTTCCCAGGGACCCCTCCCCTCGTGTGGTGGCCGGGCCACCTCTGGGTGCGGGGGCTGCCCTGCCGGTCACATTGCCCTGAGGCCGATTTATTGGCCTTCCTCTTCTCCTGCCTGGGTCCCGCTTCTCTGACCGTTCCAAGCAGGAAGGAGTCCCGTGTGCATGAGTCAAAACTCCACCAGCTGTGGGAACAGCCAACTCCAGGAACTTTCATATACTTGCATCAGCTACGAGACTCCAGCGGCAAGGAACAGAAAACTCCAACTCTGCTGGTTCGTTCTTGGCTTTTTTAATGTGTATTTGTTTTTGAGAGAGGAGGGAGAGAGAGACCGGGCATGAACAGGGGAGGGGCAGAGAGAGAGAGAGACACACAGAATCTGAAGCAGGCTCCGGGCTCCCCACTGACTGCAGAGAGCCCAGTATGGGGCTTGAACCCACGAACGGTGAGATCATGACCTGAGCTGAAGTCGGGCGCTCAACCAACTGAGCCGCCCAGGTGCCCCATCAAACAAGAGAGCTAGGTCACGTGAGGGCCCCAAAGGCAGACCGGCTGCAGGCCCAGACTCTCAGGGCCCAAACCACAGCCCCTGTGGCCCAGTCTTCGTCCAGGGTGGGCTTCTGTGGCCAACTAGCTCTTCCCAAGGTCATGAGATGCCCGCAGGTCAGGTGTCCCATCCCGAAGCAGGAAAGGGGACATCTCTGGCTTGTGTCTCTAGGAGTTAGGGAACCCATGCAGGTGCACCCTCCCCCACCTCCTTTCAGGTCCCAGTTGCCCAGAATATGTCACATGTCCATGCCTCAACCAATCGCCGGCAAGGAGACGGGACCGCCATGGTTGGCTGGGGAACTGGGGCTGGGGCAGCGTCCCCTGACCACACGGCCATCCCGACTAGACCCCACCAGGGCTCTGCGAGGAAGGCGTAGGGGAGGTGGTTACTGGGTAGATACCAGGACCACTGTCACCTGCTGGGGACTTGGGAGCCTCCGAAGTATCTGCGTACAACCTCCTGACTGGTGGTTCTGACGCCCCCGGTCCACACTGGGCCCCTGGCGCTTCAAGGAAACACCGCTGGCTCACTGGGACCGTTGGGTGGCACTGACGCCATTTCCAGATAAGCGCCCACATCTGTTCGTACCATTTCTGTCACCTCCTCTGCCTCACGGGGACACCCTCGAGTCCATCTGTGGCCAGGACCCATTTCAAATTGACACCCCTCTGTCCCGCCGGACATCAGTATTGCTCCGGGTCAGGACCATCAAAGTGCCTCTGACCAAATGTTCTCAATGGCGAGTAGTAACACACAGCCACAGGGGACACCCCTCCCTGCCAGCTGACGCCGAGAGGAGACCCCCTTGCTCGAAGTGGTGGGTGGAAGAAAACGACCACCAGCATCGTTTCCAGATAAGCGCCCACATCTGGCCAACCATGGCGGTCCCGTCTCCTTGCCGGTGATTGGTTGAGGCATGGACATGTGACATATTCTGGGCACCTGGGACCTGAAAGGAGGTGGGGGAGGGTGCACCTGCATGGGTTCCCTAACTCCTAAAAACCGGAAGGGAGGGAGGGAAGGCAGGACACGCAGAGCCCAGAGCCACAGGGGCTGACAGAGGCCAATCTGAAGGATTCTCTCCAGTCTGGGGTTTGAGAGACGGTGGGTGCTCAGAGTGTCTGCCCAGCAACTCGCAGTGCCTCCCCCTGCACCACCGCCCTCCCCGTCACCAGTCTGCCCTGGAGCCCTGCGCACAGGCTGGCCTCCCTATCTGTCACAAATGGCAGTGGCTTGTCACCCATCACACCCACCACACACTTCCAGTGGGTTCAAAGCCAAGTCCACAGAGCGCTCATTTCCATTTACCAAACTCCGCTTGCTAGAAACCTTTCAGGGCTACGGTCCTTCAAAATGTCCGCTGTAACTGCCACCGTCGGGACAAAATTAGGTGTCTCCTCACTTCCTGTACTGAAAATGGCCCAGGTGAAGAAAACGTGCAAGCTGAGCAGCTTTCGGAGTAGCCCGAAACCTGGAGCAAACTTGGCCCTGAACTCCTTGTGCACACAGCTCTTTCTTCCCCCCTTTTTGGGGGATTTGTACTAGTTCTCGGTTTTTTGTTTTTTGTTTTTTAAGTAATCTCAGGGCATCTGGGTGGCTCAGTTTGTTAAGCATTTGACTTTGGCTCAGGTCATGATCTCATGGTTCGTGAGTTCGAGCCCCACCTCAAAGCCAGGACGGAGCTTCGGATTCTGTGTCTCCCCCTCTCTTTCTGTCCCTCCCCTGCTCACGCTTTGTCTCTCTCTGTGTCTCTCAAAAATGAATAAACGTTAAAAGAAAAAAGTAATCCTACACCCAGTGTACTCACAAGCCCAATGTCAACAGTTGCTTTGCTCTACCGACTGAGCCTACCAGGCACTCCTCCTACTCAATTTTTTAAAAAATCATTTAATGTTTATTTTTTTTATTTTTTTTTTTAGTGTTTTATTTATTTTTGAGACAGAGAGAGGCAGAGCATGAGCCGGGAGGGGCAGAGAGAGAGGGAGACACAGAATCTGAAGCAGGCTCCAGGCTCCGAGCCGTCAGCACAGAGCCTGACACGGGGCTCGAACACACGAACATGCGATCATGACCTGAGCCGAAGCCGGACGCTTAACCGACCGAGCCACCCAGGCGCCCCCATTTAATGTTTGTTTATTTTTGAGAGAGAGAGAGAGAGAGGGCATGAGTGGAGGAGGAGCAGAGAGAGAGGGAGACACAGAATCCAAAGCAGGTTCCAGGCTCTGAGCTGTCAGCACAGAGCCCGACGCAAGACTTGAACTCACAGACCATGAGATCATGACCTGCGCTAAAGTCAGACTCTTAACCCAGGCGCCTTTCAATATTTTTTTTTAAATCTGAAAATGTAAATAGCTTTCCTAAGAACAGATCACTTTGAGTAGTTCTGTTTTGTTCCCCTGTGTGACTGTCAGAAAAAATACATTTATCCAAAGAACCTCCCTGACTTCCCATGGACAGAACCCAAGTTTATCGTCTGGGCAGCTTTCTGGGCTTGGAAGACCTTGGGTGTAAACTTGGCCAGAGCCAGGCAGGCCAGGCCACGCGCCCCCCGAAGGCCACGGCATCTTGTACATGGGGTCAGGCCGCGTTGGAGAAGAGCCGTGAGCTCGCCCTCTCTACACCGCAGCGGCGGGGTTGCCCCGCAGCCTCACGGTCGGGGATCCGTGTCCAGTCTCTCCTTCTCACGGTGGAGAGGAGGTTTGTATTACCTCGAAGCAGGGAAAAGTCCTTTTCCTTCTGCACTCTTCATCTCCTCGAGGAGCCCCGGGGAGGGGCAGGATGCCGGAGATCCTTAGCACAGTCTGTGGCGTGGCCCCATTTTGGAGACCTTGAGACCCACCCCGCACGCCTGTGCTTTTAGAATCGAATTTGGGGTCCCAGGGGAAGTGGCCAGGCTTGGGAGATTTCTGCCGTCACAACTTTTGTTTGGTTATTTTTGTTTTTCCTTTACTATTATTATCACTATCACTTTATTTTTATTCTATGCCCTCCCCCCCCCCCCCAGGTTTCCACCAGATGCACCGCCACCACTTCTACCCAGGAGCAACCATTTGTATCATGCTGGTCTTGTCCTTTCTGTACCTCTTTTTGCTAAAGGAAGCGGCCTATTTACAATGTCTGGAGAGCACTCCACAGAAAGTACCCCTGGAAGCCTCATTCTTTTTTCATACTTCATAGTCTGCTCTGTAAGGTTACAGAGTGCTGGGGCCTGGGCGGCTCAGTCGGTTAAGCATCTGACTTCAGATCAGGTCATGATCTTGCAGTTCATGGGTTCAAGCCCTGCGTCAGGCTTTGTGCTGACAGCTCAGAGCCTGCTTCAGATCCTGTGTCTCCTTCTCTGTCCTCCCCCCCAAATAAACATTTAAAAAATTTTTTTAAAAAAAAGAGAGAACACTTTTAAAAATAAATTTAAAAATATATATAAATATAATGCTACATTATAGCATTATATAATGCTGACAAAGTACTGATAACCCACTTTCTCCATCCATTCCCCTGCCGATGCACATTTGTGTAGTTTCCCATCTTCTGTTAATTCAAATAATGCCGCTGTGAATAAGCCTTTGTGCGTATGGTGTGTTTTCAGAGTAGATCTGTAAAAATGGATTGCTAGGCCAAAGGTGAATACATGTTATTTTGTGTGCTCCCCACCGCAGTTTGGGGAGCTGGCCAGCTTGCACACCACCAGCACCGTGTGAGAGAAAGCCCATTTCTGCAATGTACCCTGTCAAATTCAAAGTTCCTGCCAGTCTGACAGGTCAGAAATGTCAATGCAGTGAAGTTTTTTGGTTTTGTTCTTTTACCCTTTTTTCTTATTTCTTTAATCCTTATTTATTTTTGAGAAAGACTACCATGAGTGGGGGAGGGGCACAGAAAGAGACGGAGACACAGGATCTGAAGCAGGCTCCAGGCTCTGAGCTGTCAGCACAGAGCCCGATATGGGGCTCGAACTCGCAACTGTGAGATCAGGACCTGAGCCAAAGTTGGACCTTAACCGACTTAGCCACCCAGGCTTCCCTCTCTCTCTTTTTCTAAAATGTCTATTTTGAGAGAGAGATTCCCAAGCAGGCTCCGCACTCTCCGCATAGAGCCGGATGCAGGGCTTGAAATCATGAACTTTGAGATCATAACCGGAGTAGAGATCAAGAGTTGGTCACTTAATGGACGGAACTGCCCAGGCGCCCCTGTTTTGATTGCCTCGTTTCCTGCATTTATTGTGAGATTAGTCAGGAGAAGTGGAGACACTTGCCGTGTTGTCCAGACTGGAAGCCCCTCAGGACACGCTGAAGGGCTTTTGGTTTCTGCAGTCTGTATTGTCTGGATGTTGGGGGGTTGGCAGAGCAGTGGGGTTAGTTGGGGGTCTGCCAAGGCAAAGGGTGAAGGGCCCTATTGAGAGTCAACTCAGGAAAGCCTGGGGAAGTGAGCATGAAGGGTGTCGGGGAAGGGGAGAAAGAGGAGAAAGGTCCCCATCAGGAGAACGGGTGGACGGGTCTCCAGCATGGCAAGTGACAGGGTGCAGGATGCAGGGCTCAGGGTGGGCGCTGCGGGGCTGGTGCCGGTGCAGGCAGGGAGCCAGTCCCGCAGTGGGTCCGGGGTCGCCCCAGCAGCAGACAAGATTGGGGACACTCCCCCATCCCCACCCGCAACAATGGCCAGCTCAGCGGAAGTTTTAATTTACAGCTTTCTTATGACGAGAAGGGCTGAGCATCCGTTCAAATATTTAGGGGCTCCCTGCATTATCTGCCCCTGGAAACTTCCGTTCTCGTTTCCTCCTGTTTTCTACTTAATTTCCTCCCTTTAACCTTCGCTTTAGCCCTGGGAACACTTAAGTTTCCGACGGTCTCGGCCATCACTCCGGGCACAGCGCCCCTTGGTTTCCAGTCCTGACCCTAAACGTGGAAGGGGGTGCTTTATTAAGGAGTCTACAAAATCTAAGTAATTCCAGGAAAAGTCTCCCAAACTCAGAACACTTCATGAAAACCACAACCCTAAATCCTGCCTTAAAAACCCTGAAGAACCCGCAATCCAAACCCTTCTGCGCGTGAATTAAGCTTCCCTTTTATAGACATGAGGCGCCCGGCACCCAGAAATAACCAAGCTCCGCAGCCAATCCCCTCCCACGACCGGTATCCCTCCGCGACGCCTCAGTGGTTAGAGCACCTGCCAATCTCTCGCGAAGGCAAAGATCTTGACAGCTACTGGGTACCGCATCCTCCCATCTAATCAGAGCCCGCCTTCCCTCGAGGTGGGAAGTCCCGGACGTCCAGTCCCATTTCCTCAGTGATGGACAGGGGCATTTGCCCAATCAGAGGTGCTATCTGGTCCGTCCCGCCCACGGCAGGCCCCGCCCTCGCCCCGGGGCATCCAGTGCGGCCTCAGGGGTCTGTAAGGGGTTTGCAGCTACCCGGGTGTCATTGTCCCGCCCGGGCGCCGCCGCTTCCCGGCTCCGGTCGGAGGTCGGTGCCCGCGCCGAGTACCCCGCCGCGTCGGGGTGCGGCCTGATGAGCTGGACGGCCGGGGGCTGGCTCCCAGTTCTCTCCCGCGACAGGGCCAGGGTCCCGGACAGTCCATGAGCCGTGCATCGTGCTAGACGTCCCCCGCGTACGAAGTCGCTCTGGTCCCTCGAGTCCCGCCCTCCAGTGGCCCAGGGTTTAAGACACCTGTTCTGCCCCTGAATCCAACACACACACACACACACACACACACACACTTTGTTTTTCACATTCCGAAGGTAAAATCCCGCAGAACCTTGGGATCGCACCAAGTGCATGCACCCGTGTTCCCACCGTGGTGCCTTTGGTATCGGGCTTACCTTCAAGAAGAGCCCTTCCTCACCTGTGCCTGCCCTTTCCCATCACCACCCAGGCAGGTTTACTTGGTAAACATGATTACCCAGCTGGATTTACCAAAGCCCCGCTGAGAAAGCGTGCAATCAGGTAGGACTCACACTTGACCTGAGCGATACAGTTGTTTCCTGTCCAACACCCAAATCCGTCCACACCCTAGCAGGGGCCCCACCCCCACCCCCCCATCTGGAATCTTTGGACCTGCAAATGAGAAAGAGGCCTATGCCTCAGCTGGCTGGTAAAGCGTTACTGAACGGTCCAATAACTCAGTCTGCCATCAGGGGCTTTTTTGAAAATCTCCAACACTTCTGTAATGACTTTAATTACTTTCTGTTGAGCTCTCCAAAGGGGGCCGTGTTGTGCGGACAGGCCTTCAGGGCATTCAGCTGCTTCTCATATTCACCCCAGCCCTGCTGGGTGGCGTCTTCGCCGGTCTTGTAATCAGCTTCAGTGATACTGGCAATGAAATTTCAGGCCGAGAGGCAGCTGGCAAGGGGAATGAAATTAAGAAAATTGTTTTCAGAAGAAAAGATTCACGGAAAGAAACGGGAGCAAGAGGGCAAAGCTCCAAAGACACAAATTAGATCATTGAGTCATGTGAATCGGCACATTTGTGCCTCCAGACACCTATTGAGCCCGGCCTCGGCAGGAGCACTTTGCTAGGTGATGTAACGCAGAATGAATTGGACTTGGTTCCTACTTTCGAGGCAAGGTGAGGTGCAGGTTCACTAACTTTTTGGAACAGGTGCTAAGCGCAGAGGACTGTGTGAAATCTTGGCAACAAAACTGTGAAGGACACAGTGACATTCTTCTTTGATGGAAGAAAGAAACAAGACAAAAAATATTGGCGATAACCCAATTTAAAGAGGAGCAAAGGATCTGGCCAATAAGCACGTGAAAATCATGCAACATGCGAACCAACATACAAATCAACATGCAAATCAAAACCGTGAGCCATCACTTCACAGCCATCGGAATGGCTGAGATAAAAAAAAAAAAAAAAAAGACTGCGCCTGCGTGGCTCAGTTGGATAAGCCCCCCACTTCGGCTCAGGTCATGATCTCACGGTTCGTGGGTTGGAGCCCTGTGTCGGGATCTGTGCTGACAGCTCAGAGCCTGGAGCCTGCTTCCGGTTCTGTGTCTCCCTCTCTCTCTCTGTCCCTCACCCATTCATGCTCTGTCTTTTCTCTCAAAAATGAATAAATGTTAAAAAATTTAAAAATAAATAAAATTAAAAAAATAAAATAAAAAAGAAAGAAAAGTTAATCACGGGATGCGATGGAAGGGTTAGCTTACACTCTGGTAGAAATCATTTTGCAATGTATGTGTATTTTTTTAATTTTAAATTATTTTTATAGGGGCGTCTGGGTGGCTCAATCGGTTAAGACTCCGACTTCGGCTCAGGTCAGATCTCACGTTCGTGGGTTCGAGCCCCGCGTCAGGCTCTGTGCTGACAGCTGGCTCAGAGCCTGGAGCCTACTTCCAGTTCTGTGTCTCCTTCTCTCTGCCCCTCCCCCTCTCATGCTCTGTCTCTCTCTGTATCAAAAATAAGTAAAGCATTAAAAAATAAATTATTTTTATAATTTTTTTAATTAGAAAGAAATTTGTTGAGAGAGAGTATGCACAAGCTGGGGAGGGGCAGAGAGAGAGAGGGAGAGAGAGAATCCCAAGCAGGCTCCGTGCTCAGCACAGGGCCTGATCCCAGAACCGTGAGATCGTGACCTGAGCTAAAATCAACAGTCAGACACTCAACTGACTGAACTCCCAGGTTCCCCACAATGTAAGTGTATTAAATCAATGCATTTCGTACCTTAAACTTACACAATGCTGTATGTCAATTATATCTCCATAAAGCTGGGGCAGGGGAACCTATGTCCACAGAAAAACTTGAACATGAATGTTCATAACAGAATTATTCATAATAACTAGGGATGAAAAAAGCCCAGATGTCCATGACCTGGTGAATGGATAAAGAAAATGTGGTCCAACCATATAATGGAGTATGATACGGCCATAAAAAGGACCTAAATATTTATGTGCAACAGCATGGATAAACCTTGAAAATGATACGCTAAGTGAAAAATCCAGACACGAAAGACCACATACCGTATCATTCCATTTAGATGAAATGTCCTGAGTCGGGAAACTGAGAGACACAGAAACTAGATTAGTGGGTCCCTAGGGCTGGGGGTGGGGTGGAAGCAAAGAGTAGTTACCGCTAATGGGTACAGGGTGCTCTGGGGAAGCGATGAAAGCGTTCTAAAATCCATCGTGGCCGTGCTTGCACAGCTCTGTGAATATACTAAAAGCCACTGAATCGTCTTCTTTAAATAGATGACTTGTATGGTACATGAATTATATCTCAAAAAAACGTTGATAGTTCTTGCTTTCGGGTTCATTTTGGCATTCCAGTTGAAATGGCAACGTGAGCACATTCTGAAGTTCCTCTTTTGGCCTTTGGAGAGGATTTTTAAAAATCTGTAATATTAAGAAACAAAACCACACCTTGGGCTTGTTAATAGCACAACTAATGTTCACTGAGCGCTTGTGCCTGGCCCTGTGATGAGGATTCGCCGTTGCGTGCAGTGTAGTCCTAAAGAGAAAGTGGTGTGTGGCAGGGCAGGTCCCAGGAACCCGACTGTGAAGTGGGGATCCCTGTACAAGAGGTCCAGGACGGAGTGCTCCGCGTCAGCACCTGCAGGAGGACGGAGGGCCCGAGGCGGACCCTGGAGGGCGTTTTGAAGACTGGATGGCCGTTCGGAGCTGCCCCCATGGAGTGTAAAGACCAGGCCCTAATACTGCCTTACCATCAGTCTTTGGATGTGGGCTGCAATGCAAAGGGACCTGGGGACCTGCTCTCTCTCCTTAGGTGCTCCCACACAGGCGTCAGCAGTCGGGGGAAATTCCTCCATTCCTGCTGGGGCATCTGGGTGGCACATCAATGCATCCACCATGAGTATTGTCTGCATTTTACAGAAAAGAACACTGAGGCATAGAGAGGCTAAGTTAAGTAGCTCAGCGGTGCAGGGGCGTGAGCCCCGGGAAGCGTTCCAATCCCCCCCTGCTGCGGGGGGGCCTGAGGGGACAGCGAGGCGTCCCGCACCCAGACTTTGCAGGTGGCCGGACTCAGCTCTTAGCCCAGCACCCTCAGTGAGTACCTGCGCGGCTGCCCCAGGACCTCTGCTGTGTTCAGGCCCCTCTTCAAGCACCTTCCACATTCTCTCTTTTCTGTTTGGACTCAGCCCTCAGGGCAACCCCCAAGGGCAAGGGCGACCCTCAACCAACGGCCTTAGATAAACGCCCGCAAAGATGGCAGCCGGCCAACATGGCTCCCTCATGGGCTTTTCCTCCTGCCCCGCGTCAGTGTCGGCCTGTTTCCTCACGCCTGCCTCCTGGGGACACTTCCCAAATAAACCTTCTGCACCCAAGCCCCATCTCGGCTCCACTTTCTGGGGTTCACAAACTGAGACATAACACCCACATACTGAAGGCACAGAAATCTGGGCTGGATACGCCCCCATTCTTGACAGACAGGAAGGGGGAAGAATGGAATCAGGTTGGTGAACAAAGAGGATTTCAACTTAAACTATAAAGTTGGTTCGTGTCTATAAAATACCTGTGAAAGGGGGCGGAGCAAGTCTCCCCAAAATGTTCCACGTTGGCAGTTGGGTTATTTTGAGCCAAATGCAATCAAGACCTGCAAGCTCAAGAGGAACTTTAGACTGTGTCTTAACTACCTAGAAGATTTACAGCTGGGGGCGCCTGGGGGGCTCAGTGGGTTAAGCGTCCGACTTCAGCTCAGGTCATGATCTCACAGTTTATGGGTTCGAGCCCCGTGTCGGGCTCTGTGCTGACAGCTTGGAGCCTGGAGCCTGCTTGGGATTCTGCGTCTCTCTCTCTCTCTCTGCCCTTCCCCTGCTCACAGTCTCTCTCTGTCTCTCAAAAAAGTGAATAAAAATGTTACAAAAAAAGAATTTAAATTGGAGGTCTATCCCAGAATGGGAGTTTTTCAGAGATTAACTTTATCTGAGTGGCCCGTCCCTACGGCAAACATGTAATTACCAAACACCTGTTCTTTTTATTCTTGCCTGTGACTTGTCCTCCCCTTTGAAGCCCAGGCTTCCATCCCATTCCTCAGCTCAGGACGCATATGCACCTCATTTGATCTTTCCATCTTTTTAAAAAATATTTTATGTTTATTTATTACTGAGACAGAAACAGAACATGAGTAGCGGAGGGGCAGAGAGAGAGGGAGACACAGAATCTGACAGCACAGAGCCCGACGCGGGGCTCGAACCCACAAACCATGAGATCATGACCTGAGCTGGAGTCAGATGCTTAACTGACTGAGCCCCCCAGGCACCCCTTGACTTTTCTGTCTTTGAACCTCTCATGTACTATCCAAAAACAAAAGCAAAGGGAAACAATCAGAGTCGTGCAGCAGGTTTACTGGGAGCACCAGGAGCATCGCTGCTAAGGAAGGAGCAAAGGAAGGAGCAAAGGAAGCGGAAAACGGCGGGAAGAGAAGCCGAGCTCCCGCACCACTGCCCAGGGGCTCGGACAGGGAGATCCAAAGCTGGAAGTCCTTCACAGGGGCCCCAGGTGCAGGAGAGAGAACCAGTTCCTTGAGATTCCACTTGGACCCGTCACTGAACACAAGCTCCTCCTGAGGAAGGAGCTGTAACCTACTTGGGCCCAGGGTGGTGCCCTCAGCAGAGGGAAACTTCCAGAAAATGATTTAGCAGCTAAACCTGCGGCAACGGTAGGGGGAATGCTCCAGTCCCGAAGGGGAAGCTGGGCAGCACCACGGCGGTGCATGACTTTCCTGCCTTGTGTCGCGGGTTGTGGTTCTGGGGGGACCTGGGCGGGCGGGCAAGCTACCCGGTTCGTGGGGGCAAAACACGTCTGCAGCAAAAGCACCTTGCTCTTCCTTTTTGTCCGTCTCTTACGATGTAACTGTCTTTTTTCTCCCCTTGTCAAAGGTTCCGACACAGGAAGGGGAGAGGGGAGATAAGACACTGAGAAAACTCCACCTGCCACATGCAAACAGATGATCGAAAGTGAAGAGTAAATGTTTATCGTGCGAACATTTGTAGAATTTTAAAAAATCTTTTTAACGTTTATTTATTTTTGAGAGACAGGGAGAAACAGCATGAGCAGGGGAGGGGCAGAGAGAGAGGGAGACAGAATCCGAAGCAGCTCCAGGCTCTGAGCTGTCAGCACAGAGCCCGACACAGGGCTCGAACCCATGAGCTGTGAGATCATGACCTGAGCTGAAGTTGGTCGCTTAACTGACGGAGCCCCCCAGGCGCCCCACATTAGTAGAATCTAAATGTGTTCTACGTGTGTCCAAACTGCTACCTGAGACCTGAGTAAGATGCTCAAAGCTTCTGTTGGGGGATGTTGGTAGCAGGGGCGGGATCTGGTTTTTCACATGTTCTTTCTTTGTATCAAACTTGCTCGCGGAAAGCTAATCTGCTTTTAACTGTTTGTTTGTCTCACCTTGGTTTCTGGAGACGTGGAGAGCAGGAGTCAGTCACCCAGGGAGGAATGAACTGTGTAGCTTAGGATAAGAATGTCCTTGGGAATCTACCGTTTCTTCCCTAAGTTTATTTATTTATTTTGAGAGAGGGAGAGAGTGCAAGTGGGGTAGGGGCAGGCTCCACATTGTCAGTGCAGAGCCCGTCGTGGGGCACAAACCCACGAACCATGAGATCATGACCTGAGCCGAAATCAAGAGTTGGATACTCAGCCAACTGAGCTGCCCGGCGCCCTTTGAGTCTCTTTTATTAGCTAACAGTCTACCCTCCTTTTCCTTTTTATTCATTTATTTATTTATTTTTTACTTTTTGTTTTTAAGATTTTATTTTTAAGTAATCTCTATACTCAACATGAGGCTCGAACCTACAGCCCCAAGATCAAGAGTTTCATGCCCTACAAACTGGGCCAGTCAGGCACCCCTTTTTCTTGTTTGTTTGAAATGACATTGATTTGAAATGTCATTTAAAACAAATTGGTGGTGGGGTGCCTGGGTGGCTCAGTCAGTTGAGCATCTGACTTCAGCTCACGTCATGATCTCACGGTTTGTGGGTTTGAGCCCCGCGTCGGGCTCTGTGCTGACAGCTCAGAGCCTGGAGCCTGCTTTGGATTCTGTGTCTCCCTCTCTCTGACCCTCCCCTGCTCATGCTGTGTTTCTCTCTCTCTCAAAAATAAAAACATTTTTAAAAATTGGTAGTTAGCTCTAAAGGCTAAGTTTGTCAAGTGCAGTGTTTGGGGCTATGACTCATCTGTACTTCGCCAGTTGTCCCAACAAAGTGTTTTTTGTTTTGATTTGTTTTTTTAACGTTTGTTTATTTTTGAGAGAGCACATGGGTGGGGGAGGGGCAGAGAGAGGGAAACAAAGGGTACAAAGCGGGCTCTGCGTTGACAACAGAGAGCCTGATGCGGGGCACGAACTCATGACCTGAGCCAAAGTTGGATGCTTAACTGACTGAGCCCAAAGTGTTTTATTTTTAAAACAACCTGGAGGGTCACCTGGGTGGCTCAGTCAGCTGGGTGTCTGACTTCAGCTCAGGTCATGAACTTGCGGCTTGTGAGTTTGAGCCCCACATCCGGCTCTGTGCTGACAGCTCAGAGCCTGGAGCCTGCTTTGGATTCTGTGTCTCCCTCTCTCTCTCTGTTCCTCTCCCGCTCACACTGTCTTTCTCTCTCTCTCTCTCTCTCAAAAATAAATAAAGATCAAAAAATTAACAAAGCAATCGGAGCCCGCTGCTGGTCCTCTGTCCCCCTCTCTCTGCCCTCCTCCTCTCGTATTCTCACTCTTGCGCGCTCTCTCTCAAAAATAAATAAACGTTTTTTAAGAAACGATTCCAGGATCCAATCCAAGATTAAACAGTGTATTTGGTTCTCTGATCTCCCTTCGTCTGGACCCGCTCCTCAGCCTCGTTGTCCTCCTTAACCTTGACATTTTTGAAGTGTCCAGGCCAGTTATTTACTAGATTCTGTGAACTTCTAATGCGATTCATCTTTGATAGCTTCCTTGCTTTCTGGCAAAACAAGATGTCCCGAATCCATCTGTACATTTCCTGCTCTGGAGCCGGATTAGCCGTTTGTCCGGAGATCTCTGATTTCTTTCCGTGGAAAATGGGATTTAGAGATAGGACTGAATTCCAGGGCGGCGGCTGGTGGTGGAGGCCAGATGTGAGGGGGTGGGGGCTGTGGGCGGGTACACAGCGGGGCTGTGGGGTGGGGTGGGGGGCTGGCTCTCCAGTGGCACCAGGGACCCCGGGGAGGGGGGGAAGGGAAGCCAGGGAGAAGGGGGAAGGGAAGATGGCAGGGAGGGGAATAGTTTCAGGTTGGCCGTGGTAGACCAGCCTTCCCGACTAGGAAATTCAGGAGGACATGTGACCCTCGCCCACTGTAGTGGCTTTGGGCATAATCCCTGAGTTGTTGACCTACTCATTTTCTATGACAGGCTTTATTTTATCTTGAGGCCTGGAAGATCTACTTGCTTTTTCTTATCTAACATTGTTGATTTACTGTGGTCACGGAAAAACAAACACAGAAACCAGGAGGCGGTCAAGGAAGTGTCAGAACCCCCTAGAAACCCGAGGTGGCTAAGCAATCCTGAACGATGGTTAGAATTAAACAATAAATCCGCAGCGCCCCTGCGGACCTGCTTTGTCCCGGCCATGCAGCCCGCCTGTCATCCCCAGAGGCACAGCCTTACCCTCTGTGGTCAGACGGGCTCCTGAGTCACTGGGACCTGCCTTTCCTATCAGCAAACTTCCTGCTCATTCTTGTGAATTCCCTAAAAGAACAAACTTCTTAAGCATACATGCCCCCCTTTGTCCCGGCTTCCTCTGACCCACGCTGTGCCTCGGGGGTCACAACAACCAGAGAGATCTGAAGTTCAAGGCCTACCTTGGGGTGCTAGGGAACACGTACTTTTGGTTCCTCAGTTTCCCAAATGGAAGGGTAGCCAAGAACACTCCAGGCTGTGTGAGAAACGGGTCTCTGGGGACAGAGCAGAGTGTCAGAGGGGCAGGCGGCGTGTGCTCCACACGAGACTCTGAGGACAGTTTCACGGAGCCTCCGGGTGTGTGGGTGGGACCAGGAAATAATTCTCTGTTGGCTGGCCGTCTGTCTGAGCCAGCTCCCGCTCTGTCCCTTAGCCCCGTGGGCAGACTTGGTCACCGCAGGCAGGTGACCCTCAGGCCGGCTCTCAGAGCTTGATGGCCACCCCCCCAGGCCAAGCTGGGCTGCCAACCCTGGCTGCTGGCAGAATGGGGACCCTGGGGGACAGGGGGTTGGTGGGGCCTCCTGCCCCCTTCTCTCTGCAAGGCCTGGATTCCCAGCTCCCCCAGTATGGAGAACAGGAAGTAGATGTGCAAATGGGGGGGGGGGAGAACAGGAAGTAGATGTGCAAATGGGGGGGAGAACAGGAAGTAGACGTGCAAATGGTCGGGGGAGAGAGGGAAGGAAGTGTCTTTTCTTAACTGGCGGTGTAGCCCTGGTCAGGCTCCCTTTAGTTCTGTCTATACCATGGGTCTCCGACACAGTGCGGTCTGCACATAAACGGTGTGCTTCATCCTGGTCCCCTCCATCACTGAACCCCCCTCAGAAAGTTCGGCCTCGCCTTCCCTGACCTCACCGACGTCTACTTCCCAATCTCTAGAGCCCATGGTTGGGTCCGGAGGCCACCTGGACAGCCCGTGGGGCCCGCCCTTCCTCTGACCTTTGTGCTTCTTATGGAAATTCAGGAAAATGCCCAGGCTTTCCCACACCTGCAGGGGCCCCCGGAGCTGGCACGGGGGCACCCCCATCCTCGCTCCCAGCCTCACACATTGTTTTCAGACGCCATTGACTTGGGCCAGTCTAGTGGGGAACCTGCCTTCATAAATCCCCAGACTAGGGGCACCTGGGTGGCTCAGTCAGTTGAGTGTCTGACTTCGGCTCATGAGTTTGAGCCCCGTGTCCGGTTCTGTGCTGACAGCTCAGAGCCTGGATCCTGCTTCCGATTCAGTGTCACTGTCTCTCTCTGCCCCTTTCTCACTCGCACTCTGTCTCTCTCTCAAAATAAATAAACATTAAAAAAATGTAAAGAAATCCCTAGACTGGAAATGAGCGCCACGCTCTTGTGAGCAGTCTGTGTGTTCACCTGCACGGACTCCAAACCCCTAGGGAACGTGTGTCAATTTTTCTCAAAAGCTCCTGCCCCCAAAAAGTGTGTGCTGGTGGCAGCCCCAAGTCGCAGGTGTTACGCTCAGTAAGCAGGAGGCACAGGCCCCCCTGCGCACCCCACTGGTGGCCTTGTCTGCACTGTTGCCCCCACCCACGGCCACTGGGCCTCTCTGGTCCTCAGCTTTGAGTCTTAGCCGTAGCCCTGGAACAATGCAGAGAACACTGCTCAACGCCTCGGCGTATGCGACAGAGAAGCTGGATTTTGACCACTCGCCCTAGCCACTGCTCCTGCTCAACCACCGTTACTGGTTGGTGTGGGCGGTGAGGTGCTTCCTACTCTGCCTTTGGAGGAAGTCCAGCCCTTTCCCATTTTCAAGGTACCAGTCTGTCTGAGGTCCTCATTTTTGAAATTGGAAGATTAGTCAAAATTCAAATATTAGCCAAAAATATGCTGATATTTCGAGTCTAGAGAAATGGTATTTTCTTCTTAAGAGGCAGGGCTCAAAAGGGGTGCAAAAACAGAACCTCTTTTGTGGACGTCCACCTAGGTTGTTATCACGTGTGCAAGTACATCAGATAAAGACTCTTACTTACCCTCTGTCTTCTCAAGAGTACGCGTTAAGGGTCTTGGGATAGGAAAGTTTTATAGCACAAAAAGAATCCTAGGAAATATTGGATGCATGGAATGGCCATGTTACTGCAGTTAACTTGTTTTTAATGTTTTATTTATTTTTGAGAGAGAGAGAGCGTGAGCAGGGGAGGGTCAGAGAGACAAAGACAAAACCCAAAGACAGGCTCCAGGCTCTGAGCTGTCAGCACAGAGCCTGATGTGGAGCTCAAATTCACTAACTCGAGATCATGACCTGAGCTCAAGTTGGAACTAATCCACTGAGCCACCCAGGCACCCCCGCCGGTAACTGTTGTGAGACAAGAATTTCCTGTCCCTTTCAATACCCTTCTGGCTGAGCTAAGAGTCAACTAGGCATGAGACAGATTAAGGAGAAAATCAAATTTCATTTTGTACGTCCGGGGGAAGCCACAGGGACATGGAGATTCCAAAGACAGGCACCAGGAGGCATATTTATTTGTCACCCTGAACACTGAACCCTGAACCCTGAAGGAGGGGGTGGGAGTCTGGGACTTCAGACAGAAGGAATGCAATTCACAGGAAGAGGAAAACCAGTAAATGTTTGGTGCACAAATGTCAGCTGGGCCCCTCCGAAACAATGGGGCAGAGAAGGCTTTGATCAAACAAGCCTTGCTGGGTTCTTCCCTGCCTAGCCTCCCTGTTCGTATCTTAATGAAGTTATCTATGGTGACAGCTCTGTCCCTGGGACAGGTCCTCTGTCTAAGTTCCTTTTAGGCCATTCAGTGGGGGGTGAGCTGGGAGATAAAGAGATTTTCTTGAATCTGCTGGGTTTCGATTACTTTGAAATTAAAAGTAATCTTCATGCCCAAGCGGTCCGCCTTCAGCCCCTACATAACTTACGTGGAATTTCCATTTTGCAGGACGTTTTGGGGTGTCCACCATGATAAAAACAAGCCCCAAAGAGCTCAAGTTCATTCTCTTCCCGAGCCCTTTTCCCGGACTCGGCTGAGCGCTTCTCTGATCGCACTGAATCCCGACATCTGGGCTAAAACACAAGAGTCTTATAAAGTCTGATGCCTGTTCTCAGCCCCCGTGATCTTCCCTCAGACATCTGCCCCTTCCAAGCCAATGTTACCAGTTCTGCGGATTCTTACTACTATCACGAGGTGCCCTTCAGCCACAACCATCCGGAAATTTTGAAAAACAGAGAGTTATGGCTTACAGGACTTGGTCAGTTACTGAAATCAACCAAGATCTCTAAAACTAAGGAGGCTCGGGGCGGGGCGGGGGACACAGCGGCCTCTTTATCAAGCGGGTCACAGGCAATGTGTTTACTGGAGATAGCGGTCTTAGAAGCAAATGCCTCTTTGAAGAGGATGCCTCGGCAAGTAAAGCTTAAATTAAGCACTTGGATTACAAAAAAGGCAGAGGGTTAAAGCCTGCCAGGGCCTACACGACATATGTTAGCGTGTATTTGTTTTGTTTTGTTTTGTTTTCATTCCTTCGATTTGCCACACATTCGCTAAATGCCTAGAAGCACGTATACAAACGAGTTATGGTCCCAGGCTCAAAAAACCCTCACTGTGTTGTCAAGGGAGACGCAAATAAGACATATAATAAACATGATCGATCAAATCCTGGTAGGGGTGTGTGAATGCCAAGGACAGAGAAGCCACTTGGGGTGTGGAAGGGCTTAACTTTAATTTCATTCAACAACCCAAGAACCAGTTGATACCATCAGACGTAAGAATTGTCATCGAGTACATGAATGATGACGTAGGGCAAGACCCTGATGGTCAGACACAGTGGTGCTCTGTGAATGGCTTGTCCACGAAGGGGAGTCCCCCTCGGGTTCTCCTGCGTGCTGTGGTCTGCTGGCCTGCGTTCCAGGGAGCGGACAGAGCCGGCATGGGGATCCCTCTTCGGCCTGCAAACTAGTGCACCACTGAGCATCACGGACCCTGTGGGGCTCATTGGGACGCTCAGGGACATCTGGTCAACCAGCTCATGGTACAGATGATGTGTGCGTCTTCACAAAGCCCTCGGCCGCACCTCGGAGTGGAGCAGGTGCCCACATGCTGGCCTGAGCTACTTCCCAGCTGAGTGGCCTCGGGCAAGGTACTGTGGGCTTCCCTTTATCGGTAAAATGGTAAAATGGGGATGTTAGCTCCCAACATCGTTAGGTTGTGATGAGGAATAAGACAATGGATGTAACTCCTTAGAACAGAGTCTGTGCCTTTGTGAGGGGTTATCCTGATAACTGTTAACGTGTGACTTGGTCAAGGTTATACAGCTAAATCGGGGCAGGCTGTAACGAGAGAGACGGGGAGGCAGACACAATGCATTCTGCATTTGCTGCCAGAAGGAGCCTGCCGGCTGTGGAGCCCACTGATGTCCCGTTAGAGCCATGAGCTGCAGAAAAACAGCCTTCCCTCCCCGAGAAGGGAGAGGGCTGCCCAAAGATTAAGACTTTCATTCCCAACCTCGCCCGAAGGTCCTTCTTATTCTGTGATTTGGCAACAGCTGCCTTTATTGGTGGCAGTTGGACGGTCAGGTGATAAAGGTCTCCACGGATCATGGACGATGTGAAATCAGCCGTGTGTTTCTGAGAGCCGAGACCTTGCAAAAATATGAAAACAAAAACAAAACCAATCTTCTTGTAGACGTCCAGAGAAGATTCAATTCGCTTCTTGTTTCTGAGCAGCCTACCGTTTGGAAATAGGGTGAGGGCTCTAAAGCAAACCAACAACAACAAAAGGAAATGTCACATCGACGCAGGTGAGCTGCGTGATCTCAGCACCCAGACGGCCGTTCCCAGCCTGCCAGGCGGAGAGGAAGCTTTCCCAGGCTGTCAGGGGTAATTCTAGCTAAGATTCGGTGCTTCAAGCATGAAAGAAACTATGTAATTAGTTTGCTTCTTTTCAGAGACCTGCTTGTTTACATGGAATATTCTACTGACGGTTACATAAAGGAGAGGGGAGCACAAAGGATCCAGGTGGGGAGGCTGAAAAAACAAGCAAACTTGTTTTGGTCTGATTTCGGTAATGCCCTCTCTGCTTGCTTTAGCAGGAGCTGGGCTGGGCACATTCAGAGCCTTGCCCTCCGGTGGCGCACATTACTCTCTCCCTTCTTATGCCACTGGCTTCATTCATACTTCTTTGCTCTTCCCATAAATAGCTCCCCCGATTTTCGTTTCCCAAGGCTCTACTTGACTTCCACCTTTTAGGGAGAAGTTTGACACGTCTGGGAGACCGTGTCCTAGAGAAAAGACCAGGAAAGTGGAAGAACGTTAGATACTTTCCACAATGACCATATGACGCTCCTGACACGGGAATTCAGGCCTCGAGCAGAACAATAAAAAGAATGCACCGTGAGTGCTGTAGCTAGCAGACCTGCCGGCTGCTCAGCATCAACCATCAGAAGAAATCAGCATCACTCTCAACCTTCTGGAGCCTCCGAAGTCCCCTCCTGGCTGCAGAGGTCAGGCCAAGCCTGGGGTCCCAGTGTCCACGCAGCGTCCAGGCCGAGCCTGCAGAATGGTATCCAACTCGAGCCCCGCCCCCACCCCAGGCCTGCCCACCAGGCTCAGAAGGAACCGAAACCCCACATGCTCAGCTTTTCTAGGGTAGGAGCAGACACAAGTGAAAAACAAGAGGCTTAGTTTCCCAGTTAAAAATAAGGGCTCTGTGCTGACCACTAGCTCGGAGCCTGGAGCCGGCTTCAGATTCTGTGTCTCCCTCTCTCTCTGATCCTCCCCTGCTCGCGCTGTTTCTCAAAAATAAATAAAATACATAAAAAAATAAATAAACAGAGCAAAAGAAACCAGGCTCTTGTCCACCCACAGAAACTAGGCAATGGGGTGCCATCTTCCTTGCTCACATTTCAAGGAGATGCCTCCAGAGACTTTGAGAAGAACTTTCCTGGGTCCAGCAAGAGGGTTCTTTAGGCTTCAAAAGACTCACATCCATTTCAAACAGACAGAGAAAGGACTTACACATTTTCTAAAGCGAATGCCTTAAGAAAAGAGATAGGGCAGAGAACTCTCTATCCTTATTTTTTTTTAACATTTATTTATTTTTGAGAGACAGAGAGAGACAGATCATGAGCAGGGGAGGGGCAGAGAGAGAGGGACACACAGAATCGGAAGCAGGCTCCAGGCTCTGAGCTGTCAGCACAGTGCCCGACGTGGGGCTCGAACCCACGAACCGTGAGATCATGACCTGAGCCGAAGTCGGACACTTCACCGACTGAGCCACTCAGGTGCCCCTCTTTTGCTTTGTTTAAAGCCGGTGAGCTCACACAGATGGCTTCCCCGACCATGACCTCCCGAGCGGAGGCAGGATGCACTCCGTGTGCCAGACGCCCTGTGAAGCCCTCTTACCAGAGGACCAGCGTCTGTTTATGTTGTGAACATGCTTCCTCCCCTGCATCCAAGGCCAAGGTTTCTTTCCATCATTGCTGTCTCTTAGAGGATTGCCTGCAAAGCGCATTGAATCCTGGTTAATGTCACTCAACAGCAGAAGTATTTTCTTTCTTGTCCTCCTCTGCCAGGAGGGTTTCGGGTTGGGAGATGTGTTTTTAATTCTGTTTTCCCAACTAGCTGCTCCCCCCACCCCCCACCCCCGGTCTCTCTGTTGGCTCAGCTCCAGCCAGGCATTCGGTCTTTGTGCCAAGCAGCTCCCGGCTCTAGGCCTTTCGTTGCTGTCCCTTGTCCCTTTGGCTCAGCCCGGGGTCTGCCCGTTCCTTCCCGGTGGCCCGCCTCCTCCCTTCTCCGCTCGCTCCCCGGGGGGGGGGGGGGGGGGGGCTGCCCTGACCGCAGCTCTCACCCCCACGTTTCCCATCCCAGAGCCCGTCTCTGTCTGCTGATCAGAGTCTCATCAGCCTCTGCCTGGCAGGCAGCCTCCAAGAGGTCAGGACCTCATCTGCGTGTCTGCAGCGCCAACAGGGCCCAGTGTCGGGGAGGTATCACCAAAAATCAGTCTCCTGCCAACCCAGAAAAAGCTCTCACAAAGCCGCCTTCTACGCAGCAATTATGAACGCTGCAGGTGGCCGTTAATTCTCAGCCTTTCTTTTCTGCGCAATCAGGGCTGGCTGTGGGCAGGATGGAGTTTTTCTGCTTAAATCACATCCTTGGCCTTCCTGGCGCTGCCTTTTTAACGGTTTATTTATTTTTGAGAGACAGACAGAGCGCCAGCGGAGAGGGGCAGAGAGAGAGGGAGGCACAGAATCCGAAGCCAGCTCCAGGCTCCCAACCGTCGGCACAGTGACCCTCTGTGTCTTCCATCATGTAGTCACCCAGGAGCCCAGCCTACAGTCATGTCTCAGTAAGTGTGAAATTGGGCAGCTCAGTCGGTTGAGCATCCGGCTTCGGCTCAGGTCATGATCTCATGGTTCACGGGTTTGAGCCCCATGTCAGGCTCTCTGCTGACCTCTCAGAGCCCAGAGCCTGTCTGTAGATTCTGTGTCTCCCTCTCTCTCTGACCCTCCCCTGCTCACGCCGTCTATCTCTACTCAAAAATAAATAATAAGACATTAAAAGAAGTAAGTGTGAAATAAAAGAATTCACCGGGAAAAACCTTGCTCTCATGTCATATTTCTCCCAGATGGTGCTTGTCACCTCGACACCGGCCGCGTGCACACCCACCTTCCCATCAGATGAATTTTCCATGAGGAGAGGGCGTAGGAAGCACAGACGGGTCCCCGTGTGATGAGGGAGGGCAGGCTGTGATCTTAGAAAATGAAGTAAGATTCTCCTTTGATAGTCTCCGGAGAACAGGAAAGGCTGTCCTTGTGTCCAGAGACTAAAACATGTTGTCAAGGAGGCCCGTCAGGGTCCACCAGCCTTTTTGGCCGCCTCCACAAATAGCACAGTAGCCCCGAGGGCTCTCCATGGGCTGCCTGATCCAGACCCACTGTCCCAAGACCAGCACACTTCTGACGGTGACCGCCTGGGAGGCAGGACATTGTGTGTGGAAGAGAGGCCGTCTGCACCGTAGTGAGTGCTTGCCTAGGGGGGGTCCTTCACCATCCCTCCTCCTGCATGAGACAACAGACACATGAGTTAAAATTCTGTCTTGGGGGGTTGCTGGGTGGCTCAGTCGGTTAAGCCTCTGACTTCTTCGGCTCAGGTCAGGTTCGAGCCCCACGTCGGGCTCTGTGCTGACAGCTCAGAGCCTGGAGCCTGCTTGGGATTCTTTGTCTCCTTCTCCATCTGCTTCTCCTCTGCTTGTGCTCTCTCCCTGTCTCTCAAAAATAAATAAATGTTCAGGGCGCCTGGGTGGCTCAGCCGGTTAAGCCTCCGACTTCGGCTCAGGTCATGGTATTGCGGCCCATGGGTTTGAGCCCCACGTCGGGCTCTGTGCTGACAGCCCAGAGCCTGGAGCCTGCTTCCGATTCTGTCTCCCTCCCTTTCTGCCCCTTCCCCGCTTGTGTGCGTGCTGTCTCTCTCTCCCCCAAAATATATAAATATTAAAAAAAAAAGATTCTCTCCCTCTCTCCCTCTGCCCCCTCCCCTGCTTGCACTCTCTCTCTAAAAATAAAAAATAAGGGTCGCCTGGGTGGCTCAGTCAGTTGAGTGTCTGGCTTCGGCTCAGGTCATGATCTCATGGTTCATGGGTTCAAGCCCCACACCAGGTTCTGTGCTAACAGCCCGGAGCCTGGAGCCTGCTTCTGATTCTGTCTCCCTCTCTCTCTGACCCTCCCCTGCTCATGCTGTCTCTCTGTCTCTCTCAAAAATAAATAAGAAACACTAAAAAATTTGTTTTTAAATAAAAAATAAGAATATATTTAAAAACATAAAAATTAAATATTAAAATAATAAGAAGAAGATTAAAATAAAGTTAGATTGTTGTGATGGTCACAGCATTCTATAAATATACTAAGCGCCTGGGGTAAGTGGGAGGTTCAGTCAGTTAAGCATCTGACTTCGGCTTAGGTTGTGATCTCATAGTTCCTGGGTTCAAGCCCCGTGTCGGACTCTGTGCTGACAGCCTGGAGCCTGGAGGCTGCTTCAGATTCTGTCTCTGTCTCTCCCGGCCTGTCCCCCACTTGAGCACTGTCTCTCTCTCTCTCTCTCTCTCTCTCTCAAATATAAATAAAACTTTAAAAAATTTAAAATATATATATATATATATATACATACTAAAAACCCTTGAATTGTACACTTAAGTGGGTGAACTATATAGTATCTAGAAATTATATTTCAAGTGGGCTGTTTTTAAAGAGAAACTTAGGAGTGGGCCTCGTATAGAAAAGAGAAGGCAAGACATATAATGGGACATTGACTGTCACTTCCCCTAACAAGCTGACCTCTTTCCGTTTAACCCAGTGTTCCTCTAAGTCCTCAAGAGCCTCTTCCAACAGAGGGGATCCAACGCTGACAGTTTTCAACAATTCTAACCCTGGAGTGACTCCAAGGTATGCGTCCTTTAAACACTGCTGTGTGTCAGTGGGAAAGGATGCACGTCTACGGACATCCCTCCGGCTTAGCTGACTTCAGCCTTCCGCGGTCTCTGAACCATTTTACAGCTCTGTAAATTGTAGCATTTGGTAGCCATGCAGATTCTGTCCTGTCTATAGAATGTTCCTCCTCTTTGTGGGAAAACCAGTTTTGCCCCCATTTGCAATTCATCCTTAACAATCCTTACTCTATATCCATGTGTGCCTCTGCCCTTCTCTTTTATTTATTTTTATTTTTTTAAGTTTATTTATTTATTTTGAGCGAGACAGAGTGCAAGCAGGGGGAGGGACAGAGAAAGAGAGACAGAGAGAGGGAGGATCCCAAACAGACTCCGAGAGACCAGCACAGAGCCCGACGTGGGGCTGGAACTCACAAACTGTGAGATCATGACCTGAGCCAAAATCAAGAATTGGCTGCCCAACCGACTGAGCCACCCACGTGCCCCTGCGCTTCTCTTTTAAATCAATATGACATCTGCCCGGTTTGTTTATGAGCAGAATAAAATCTTTAACACACATTCATGTTTCATATCCTTAGGATATGTTTTCTGAAAACGATCTTTTATGAACTTGATATGCATGTAAGGTCTCGTGCATCCTGCCGGCTGGTGTATAAAGACTAAAGTCAGAAGCTCTCAAAAGGAGAAGAAAATCTACCTTACCTAACATGAAACCGTGCTGATGGCTGGAAGCCCATTCGGAAAGTCTGCTTCCCACAGAACATGTGCTTCTCTGGATCTCACACTGCGCTCAGCAGCGACCTTGGCCGGAACCCGAGAACCCAGAAGCTAGAAGTCCGGAGTATCCGTGGCCCCCCCACCCCCACCCCATCAGCGGGCTCCGAGAGCTCCCAGTTCAACCCACCCCTGAAGTGGTGAGTGGCAGGGACCGTGTTCGGTGGCTCAGCTCGCACCCGCCCAGGAGCCCATCTAGGTGTCTACACTCTGTGGAGGGCAGAGAGAGAACCCTGGCAGCCAGAGCCTTCTCCAAAACCAGGGGGCGAGATGAGAGAGAGATTCCTTGCGATCGAACCAGTGCCGAGTAAGAAAATGCCTTCCGGGGTGCCTGGGTGGCTCAGTAGGTTAAGCCTCCGACTTCAGCTCAGGTCAGATCTCACATTCGTGGGTTCGAGCCCCGCATCAGGCTCTGTGCTGACAACTAGCTCAGAGCCTGGAGCCTGCTTCCTGTTCTGTGTCTCCTTCTCTCTCTGCCCCTCCCCCTCTCATGCTCTGTCTCTCTCTGTATCAAAAATAAATAAAACATAAAAAAAAATTAAACAGTTTGGAATCACGAATATCGATTATTAAAATAAAATGTTCTGGGTTAAAAAAAAAAAAAGAAAAAGAACATGCCTTCTGCTCGTGCACTTACCCCCCTCCCCCCACGTCGCAAACAGGCACCTGGGCGCGGGGTAATTGCTCCACCAAGTGCAGCGAACTCTGGGCAATGCAGGGTCAGTGAAGGCAGAGAGTTATGATTTGACCCGAGTCTATTCAGGAAATATTTATAGCGTCAGTGTATAGAGTCGTTTACAGGTTAGGTGTGTTCAGAGAGAGAGGGAGAGAGGCTGAACCAGTACCCAGAGGCACTTTCTCCTCGCTCCCGGCCCCTCCCCTGGGACAGTGCCACTCGGCCCAGCGTAGGGGACGTGTGTCTCTCCTACTCGTAGCCACTCGGAAGCGTGTTTGTACCCTTTTCATCCTGCCTGGGGAAGGCGGTTTAAACATCTGTTGGTGCGCGCCCTGGGTGAGGGCCAAGGACGTTGGGTACGAGACGGAAGCTGGGCAGTGTCTCCGAGTGCCCCGCGCCTCGGGCGAGCAACGGACCCAGGCCCTGAGATCGTCAACGCTTAGGGTCCCGAGCTTCGTCTTTCCCATTTCAGCTGCTGGAAAACACCTGCGTGAGTCAGCGTCCTGTAAGCCATATTTTAGAAATTAATATCCTACGGGACTTTACAAAGAAGGGCCGCGTCTCTGAATTGTCTACGCCTTCTACAACTGCTCTTGGTGGCGCTTGTCTGAGTTACGGGGTTCCCCTAGGCCTTAGGCTAACAGAGTTAGTGATTTCGCAGAGGTGTTGCTATGCAGCAGATAAGGTGGGTTGGATGGGTCCCCGAGCTGATGGCTCGCTCTGTGATCCAGGGCAAGCTTCCTGCTCTCCAGGGCGATGTCCTCAACCACAAACAAGGGTTGATAACGCCTGCGGCTCGGGTGTCTGTGAGGGCGGGACTGTGCGCCGTCCACAGTGCGGCTCAGAGCCCTCACCTGCTCACACGCCACTCGCTGCTGTCACGGTCCCGACTCCGGATGAGAAGCAGGGAAGATTGAGCCGAGTGACGGTAAATCAGTGGCTCTCGACTTGGCCGCGTGTCGGGATCACCTGGGGGGACTCAAAAATTACCCCTGCCTGGAAACGTAGTCACCCCTGGAGATTCTGGCTTCCCTGGTGGCGGGGTGGGGGGTGGGGTGCAGTCTGGGGACTGGATGGAGTAAAGCTTTCGAAGTGGTTCTAACGGGCACCTCGCACAGAGAGCTGCGACTCGGAACCGCTCCGAAGTGAGATGTTCTCATAGGTCTGGTCTACGACCGCACAATGTTCTTTAAGGAAAGATTGCTAGAAGGTCTGAAAGTCAAACAGATTCCCTGTACCTTCCTTACAAAGGTCATGTTGAACTTGGGGGCCGTTCAAGGTGCTTCCAGCCCATGCACTGGTCCAGGGTCCGTCCCCAGGGGTGTGGAACCTGATAAAAGTGAGGTTCCACATAATGCGCGCATGCCTCTCATAAAGTTCCAGCGCAGAAATTGGCTTCAGAGACAAAGAGAAGGAAAGTAAACTTGTTTGAACAAAAGGAGTTTCTCTTCCTTCAAGCCACGCCAGCCTTTAAGCCTCCACCAAGCAGGGAAGGCAGCCCCTCCTTTCCCTGGCAGACACCGATAGACTCCGTGCCTACCAGAGTGCCTCATTGTCAAGACCAACGGTGTGCACTGCCCGGCCAGGAGACCTAGGCACTTAAGCTGCCCACGGTCCACATTAAAGCTCCAGGACATGCAGAACTTTCTCACAGCACCCGAGCCACCACCATGAGGACCTGCCTGTGGAGACTCAGCCGTCTGGACCAAGCTGTCCAAACGCTCTTGCTCTTGGCTGTGCTGCTCTCGTTGTTTTTCATCCTGCCCTCCTTTATTAAGGAACCCAATACAAAACCTTTCAGGTAAGGTTCCGACCCCTTTCCAAACGCCTCAGAATTTATTAGAGGGATCGTGAAAGGCTCTAGTCCAAGGAGGCCTGGAGAACTGCTTCGTCCATACGAGGGTCGTGGGGGGCCAGGAATGTTGTCAAGAAACACTGGCAGGAAAGACCCCGGGGGATCCCTGGGGGACAAACTGGTGTCAGGGGTGGGAAAACCAGGGGGTGTAGATGGCTTGGGGCTGGTGGAGGGGAAATGCGGGCAGAAGTTTGAGAACTGTGCATCTGGGTCTCCGGAAGGTGTAGACAGAAAACGGCTTCCCCCTCTGGGACCATGAGTAATAACAGCAGATTCGGGGTGAGTTCCTACATGCCCCTCGCTGTGTTCTAAAGCAAAAGATTTGCCCCACGGATTCCACTCCCTTCAAAATCACACTCTCCCTGCGGAGTCTGTCAGAAAATGACCTCTCCGTTAGCTTGATTCTGGATCCCAAGTTCATCCTTCAAAAGGACGCTGTAGACCAGCTGTCTTATCGAAGAAACACATCTGCAGCAGTGCAAGACCTTTTTCTTTCCATACTCAATTTTTTTTAGTGAGTTTATGGCACTGTTCTTAAAATGTGAAATACAGGCTCTCATAAAGTTTAGAAAGATACAGAAAAGTCAAGCAAGAAGTGAGGGTCTCCCCAGTACACCCCCCCATCTCTACCCACGCTTGAGGTGTGGCCGCTCTGGATTCTTTGGTGTAGATACAAGTGTCATATCATAGTAGCCAACGTGTCTTCAGCACTCCCTGAATGCCAGGCTCTTTTCTAGATGCTTAATGTATATGAACTGACTAGTTCTGAGGGTTGTGAGTAAATAGAGACACGGAGCTTAAGTGAAACGCCCAAAGTCACCCCGCTAGGGAGTCACGGGGCCAGGATCCCAAACCCGGCATTCCGCCTCCGTAGCCTGTGCTTTTTACCTGATGCTGGACACACCCTGGCAACAGATGGACGAAGAGATAGGTAGGTAGAGAGGGAGACGCGTAGGTGGACAAGTAGTTATCACACTTGACACGTTATTCCACAGGCTGACTTTTTATGTCTTGGACATCCTTCCTTCCACATCGATATGCACAAATCTAGTTCCGTCTTACTCACCATGCAGGACACGGATATGAACTTATTGAACCCATCTCTGTCGGTTGGCACTCGGGTTCCACTCCTTTTCCGCACACCTTCATGCACTTCTACAGGTATTTCTCACTGTTTTTTTTTTAATTTGTTTATTTATTTTGAGAGTGACAGTGCACCAGCAGGGGAGGGGCAAGGAGAGAGGGAGAGAAAGAATCCCAAGCAGGCTCCAAGCTCTGAGCTGTCAGCACAGAGGCCGACACGGGGCTCGAACTCATGATCCGTGAGATCCCAACCTGAACCAAAGTCAAGAGTCAGTTGCTCAACTGACTGAGCCACCCAGGCGCCCCACTGGTGTAGGTATTCCTGTAGGTAGCTTTCTAGACGTGGGATTGCCAAAGCAATGGATGTGTTCACCTGAAATGTCGACAGACACTATCAGATCGACTCTGAAAAGACTACAGTAACAGGGGTGAGGTTAACTCTCTCCTCAGTCAGCACACTGGATCATGAATGCTTTTGAAGTTTTAAGAAACTGAGAGGTGAAGAGGGGCCTGTGTTGCTCCATCGGTTGAGCATCCGCCTTCAGCTCAGGTCATGATGTCACAGCTCGTGGGTTCGAGTCCCACGTCAGGCTCAGTGCTGACAGCTCAGAGCCTGGAGCCTCCTTTGGATTCTGTGTCTCCCTCTCTCTCTCTCTGCCCTTCTCCCACTCATGGTCTCTCTCTCAAAAATAAATAAAACATAAAAAATAAAATTAAAAAATAGAAACGGAGAGGTGAAAATATGTTTCTCTTTTGAATTTGCATTTCTCAGGCCACTGTGAATTTGAGGATCCTCTTAACGTTTGTATTTTTTTAATTTTTTTTTTAATGTGGCCAATGTCTAGGGCCACTATGGTTTTTTTTTTACTTTTTTTTTTTAATGTTTTACTTATTTTTTATACAGAGAGAGACAGAGCATGAGAGGGGGAGGGCAGAGAGAGAAGGAGACACAGAATCTGAAGCAGGCTCCAGGCTCTGAGCTAGCTGTCAGCACAGAGCCTGACGTGGGGCTCAAACCCACGAACGTGAGCTCTGACCTGAGCCGAAGCCAGAGGATTAACCGACTGAGCCCCCCAGGCGCCCCACTGAGCCACCCACACTCACTTGTGTTTTTCTGTGAATGACCTGGTCATATCTCTTGCTCCCCTAAAAAAAAAGAAAACTGAATTATTTATCTTTTATTTAATTATAGGAGTTTCTCTTTTATTTAATTATTAAGTAAATCCCCATTTAGTTATTGGCGATATTAACGCTTTGCTTCAGGCTCATATTTGTTTTTATTGCTTTGTTTATTCCTCTCATGTCCCACAACTACTTTCTATGGAGATGAAATCTATTTCTCTTTTCTTTTATGGCGACTGGACTTTGTGTAATTTGGGGGAAAGTCTGTCCCACCCCAAAATTATATACATTGCCTTCCATGTTTTTAAATTTAAATTCAGGTTAGCGAACGTACAGTGTAGTCTTGGCTTCAGGAGTCGAACCCGGTGATTCGTCACTTACGCAGAGCACCCAGTGCTCATCCCGAGTGCCCTCCTTAGTGCCCAACCCCCACTCACCCCCCACCCCCACCAACCTCCCCTTCACCAACCTCCAGTTTGTTCTCTGCATTTAAGAGTCACTCATGGCCTGTCTCCCTCTCTGTTTTTATCTTACTTTTCCTTCCCTTCCCATCGCCTTCTATGTTGTCTACACGTATTTTTGTACTTTTTTTTTCTTTAAGCTTAAATAGCCAACCCACCTGAATTATATTTTCGTGTACGGTGTGAATCTGGGTTTGCATATGCTGAATTCTTTTGATCACAACTGACAAAAACCCAACTCAATCTAGCTTAAAGAAGAAGACAGGAGAGGGAGGGGCGCCTGGGTGTCTCAGTCAGTTAAACATCTGACTTCGGCTCAGGTCATGATCTCACGGTCTGTGAGTTCGAGCCCGAGTTGCGCTGAGCCGTGCTGACAGCTCGGAGCCTGGAGCCAGCTTCGGATTCTGCCTCTCTCCCCTCTGGCTTGTGCTCGGTCTCTCTCTCAAAAATAAATAAACATTTTAAAAAGTTTTTAAGAAAAATAAAGGAAGACCAGTGAGGGAGAGAAGGTCAGAGGATTAGAGTTGTCCTTGGAGAGATGTGTTCAGGGCGGGAGTGACCCAGATGCCTGGGATCCTCCAACCGATGTCATGTGCCCCGGAGTTAGCGGGAGATGTAGGGAGATGTGCCTGTTTCTGGTCTAGAGATTCCTGGAGGCGGAAGGCGGTTGGAATTGTCCGTGGTGTAGGTATCTAGGAAGAAGGCCCCCCAGCCCGGGCCTTCAAAGCCCAGGAGACTTTGGGGGGCCGTTCATCTCCATGCCAGGAGGGATCACAGCCCCAGTTACCTGCGGGGGCCAGGTAATGGGACTTCCACTCCAGAGAAGTGTGTGGGGACACCCATTGCTGTCGGGGGCATTCATGAGGGGACCCTCAGCGCAAAGGAGAGCCCTGCCCCAGGGAAGCCACACTTGCGGACCCTATCCAGAGCACCACGGCAGCAGACGGAAGCCCGCTGAACTTCTGAGCGAGCGGGGACGCCGCGTGGCCCCCACTCTTCCCACGCAGGTGGTCCCTTGAGTTATAATACAGAGGAGCCAAGTCTTTGGAAGGAAGGGAAGGTCTACTCTGTGCCTGACCAGGGTTCTTGCTGCCCCTCCCTCTAGCTTCCCTCACCTCCCCCACCCCTCCTGCCTCACCCCTGCCAAGCCCCGGTCTCCGGCTCTGACCTGGTAGGCTGGGGGGAGGCGGGTGGGGGAAACTCTGAACCAAGAGGACACCTAGAGCTCTAAAATGGACGAGACTGAATTGAGGGCTTAGGTGGGTTGTTGTTTTTTTTACATCTTTCCTGTAATTATTATTATTTTTTTTTTGGACTGAGTTTTCATCATCAAAGGTGACTGTAAAGCTGTGGAATCTGCCCTAGGCATCAGACATAGGGAGAGGGCCACACACGGAGGCTTCTCAGGGAACGGTCTCTCCTTACTGCACGGCAAACCGCAGGGAGAATGAGAGCGCAGGTCCCTGGAGGAAAGGATGTGTGTGTGTCGAAAGCTTCAGTGAGACGCCGGGTCTTGGAGGCCTGGATGAGGCGCGTGGGGAGGACAGTGTAAACCAGGAGGCCGACCTCCGACCTACGTAAGCGACCTCTTGGCCAGGCCTCGGACGAATCTGCCTTGTGGAATGAGGGGCTCACTCGGGGGAGCCCAGCAAGGGCCTTGCAGGGGGGTGCGGCCCGGGGTGGGTGCCAGAGGCTTTTAGGCAGGGAGGCGACGGCACCGAAGCAGTGTTGTGCCAGAAGGGACCGGGATGGATCGGAAGGGAGGTGTGAGTCACCACCTAGGCCTGACCGGGGTAGGAACCCAGGGTGGGGCTTCAGCCGCAGATTATCCTGCGGGAAGGGAAGGACCGGGGCTGACAAACGCCCCCCCAGGCAGATTTAGTCACTGAAACACAAGGTGAAGACGATCTGGCACGGGTGGGGTCGGAAGAAGTGGAAAATCAGGAGACACTTAGAAGAGGAGGGGAGGGAGGGGCAGGCAGGTGTGCAGTTAGAGACGGGGGGAGGGGGGCCCACCTGTCCCCACAGTGCTGCCTGGGCAAAGGGTGACCGTAAAATCAGAGACAAAAGGGGGTCATAAAATGCCAACCCAGGTGTGGTATCAGCGGTTTCTGAGGGTCCCTATTCTGGAGAAGTTTGCATGTTAATGACGCATCATTATCATCTCAGACCCCAACCTGTGCTCACCAGCTGGGGGTTATTTCCTTTTTTTTAAATTTTTTTATTTTTATTTTTTAACGTTTATTCACTTTCGAGAGACAGAGCGTGAGGGTGGGAGGGGCAGAGAGAGAGAAGGAGACACAGAATTGGAAACAGAGCCAACCTGGGACTCGAACTCACGAACTGTGAGATCATGACCTGAGCCGAAGTTGGATGCTCAACCGAATGAGCCGCCCAGGCGTCCCACTGGGGGTTATTTCCAATCTTCACCATCGTTGCCCAAGATCAGCACTTTTATTCTTTTACAAAAATGAAGGCTCTGAGCCTCCAAAAGGTTAAGCAGGATCCCGCCCAGCCAGGAAGTAGCAAGATTTGAACCCAGGGGATTTGGGCTCCAAAGTCCACACTTCTCCACCATCTCCTACGCTGACTCTCAGGAGACTCAAACTCCAATGGAGGGGAGGGTCTCACAAGAAGCAAGAGAGGGCGCACGGTATTATTAGTCGTGATAAACACCCTCCAATTTAAGTCCAAGGTGACAGGTGCTATGGGAGGAAACTGGAGAGAGTAATTCCATTCAGGAAGCAGGGTAAGGACAACATCCTGGTGGCATTTGCAGAGCGCCCCAAGGCTGGGTGACATGTCAGCTCGGGAACATCTCACACTAAAGAGGCGCAGAAGCAGGGGAGACAGTGGGGGGCGGGGCATGTTCAGGGGCGGGGCGTGTTCAGGCGCGAGGAAATGATGACGACTAATGTCAATAATGCAGATACGGGCTCAGAGTGCCAGGCACTGGTCTCCAAGCCCCACGTTACTGACCACACATCAGGCTTATGGGTGATACTGTTATCAGCAATACCCCTCTTATAGATAAGAGCAGTTAGGCAAATTTCCCAACCAAGGTCACCTTTGTCACTTAAGTTCAGACACAGGCCAGCTGGCTCCGGAGTCCATGCTCCATGCCACGACGGAAGCTGGTGTCACAAGCCCCCCCCC
>NC_043716.1:54064857-54067141 GCF_006229205.1 Suricata suricatta | reverse complement strand
CCCCCCCCCCCCCCCCCCCCCCCCCCCCCCCCCCCCCCCCCCCCCCCCCCCCCCCCCCCCCCCCCCCCCCCCCCCCCCCCCCCACCCCCCTCCCCCTCACGCCCATCCCAACACCATAGCACATTGTCCCGAAGCCAAAGTTGATGTGTCTCCTGCCAGACTACGTCTAATTTTCTCTTTCCCCAGTAATTTGAGCAGGTCTTGGACACCAACGAGGTGTAGTGCAGTGTTTTATAATTTTTTTTTCCTGAAGTTTATTCATTTATTTTGAGAGAGAGAACACAACTAGGGGAGGGGCAGACAGGGAGGGAGAAGGCCCAGCAGGATCCCCGCTATCAGCAAAGAAGCCTGACAAGGGGTTCCATCCCACGAACTGTGAGCTCATGACCTTGAGCAGAAATCAAGAGTCGGACGCTTAACCAACTGAGCTGCCCAGGCCCCCCCTGCAAGGTGTTTTTTATTTTATTTAAAATTTTTTTTAATGTTTTATTTATTTTTGAGAGAGAGAGAGAGAGAGAGAGAGAGAGAGAGAGACAGCGTGAGCAGGGGAGGGTCCGAGAGAGAGGGAGACACAGAATCGGAAGCAGGCTCCAGGCTCTGAGCTAGCTGTCAGCACAGAGCCCGACGCAGGGCTCGAACCCACCAACCATGAGATCATGACTTGAGCTGAAGTTGGACACTCAACCGACTGAGCCCCCCAGGTGTCCCCAGATCTTGAGTGTCTTAAGATCAGTAACCATAGCTTTCTCATCTTTAATCCCTAACAGTTCTAAATGCCCACCCTATAATTAGCACTCAATAAATATTTGTGGAATAAATGCTGCACTTTTCAAATTTTCATAGAATTTTCAGTTAAGATGTCTCATTTATTTTTCATGGTTTTCCCTTTAATTTTTTATATATATATATATATATATATATATATATATATGTATGTATGTATATATATATATATTAAAGGGACGCCTGGGTGGCTCAGTCAGTAAGTGTCAACTCTTGTTTTTGGCTCACAGTTCATGAGTTCGAGCCCCAGATCTGGCTCAGTGCCGGCAGCATGGAGCCTGCTTGGGATCCTCTCTCCCTCTCTCTTTTTGCCCCGCTTCTGCTCATTCTCTCTCTCTCTCTCAAAATAAATAAATAAACTTTTAAAAATATATTAAGTTAACATGCAAATTTTAAAGTCAAGTAATATTGCAAAACTGACATCTGGCAGAAAAGCAGAGAGACAGGGAGACAGAGAAGCCCACGCAGGCTCCTGGCTCAGTGCGGAGACTGACTCAGGGCTCGATTTCTTGAATGGTGAGATCATGAAGGGAATCTAAATCAAGAGTCAGATGCTCAACCAACTGGGCCACCCAGGCGTCCCCGAGGGCCTCGCTGGCTTGGGAGACTAGCATGTTGCCATTTGCAACAACATGGTTGGAACTAGAGTGTATATTAAGTGAAATTAGTCAGAGAAAGCCAAATATCATATGACTTCACTCATATGTGGAATTTAAGGTACAAAACTGATAAATGTAAGAGAAGGGAAGCAAAAAATACATAAAAACAGGGAGAGGGAGGAGCGTCTGGGGGGCTCATTAAGCGTCTGACTCCGGCTCAGGTCATGATCTCACAGTTCGTGGGTTTGAGCCCCACATCAAGATCTGTGCTGACAGCTCGGAGCCCGGAGCCTGGAGCCTGCTTTGGATTCTGCATCTCCATCTCTCTCTCTCTCTCTGACCCTCCCCCAATTACGCTCTGTCTCTCTCTGTCTCTGTCTCTCCCTCTCTCAAAATTAAACTTTAAGGGGATACCTGGGGGGCTCAAGTCGGTTGAGCATCCGGCTTCGGCTCAGGTTGTGATCTCAGGGTTCGTGGGTTTGAGCCCTGCGTCAGGCTCTGTGCTGACAGCTCGGAGCCTGGAGCCTGCTTCAGATTCTGTGTCTCCCTCTCTCTCTCACCCTCCCCTGCTCACACTGTCTCTCTCTCTCAAAAATAAATAAAACATTAAAAAATTTAAAAAAAAAAGAGAAGAGTCCCATTTAATGGATGAGAAAACAGAGGCTCTAAGGGTTCTGTGCCTTGCCCAAGACCACATGGCGGGCTGCCTAGCGGCTGGGCTGGAACTCAAGCGGGTGACTTTCCACCCCAGGGAGCTTCGCTGCCCGATTTGCAAGTGCCAGGACATTAGTTTTCTGCCAGACTCAAGTTCAACACCTGCACATAGCCAGTGGTGTTCAGGAGGCTAAGTCATGGGTGGGTGACAGCCGTAACACTGCAGGTGGCACGCCCCCCCCCCCCCC
>NC_043716.1:54035040-54064757 GCF_006229205.1 Suricata suricatta | reverse complement strand
CCCCCCCCCCCCCGCCCCGCGTCACCTCACAGGAGCCCAGCGGCTGGCTCTGAGAGTGCAGCGGTGCCATCAGGAAGCAGAAACGGTGGGAGCCTGATCCTGAAGTCATTAAATGCCACCACAGTTGCAGGTTTGGCACGGTTTCCTGGGGAGCCTTTTGTGCCCCCACAGAGGACAGGGGTAGCTGCTCAGGGGAGGAATGTCCTTTTCCCCCAAGGTCACCCTCTCAAAACTGTCACAGACCTCAGCTAGCCCCTGAAAAAAATTTTACTCACACGTGTGATTTTCCCCAAAAGATAGAAGCTCAGTACCAGATGCAGGTGCCAAAAATGGACTTAGCTTTAAACAACCTTGGTTCACAAGGCCAGTGTCCCCAGCCCGCGGGCCACACGGTCTCATCTTGTATATGTGACTCTTGACCTGGGCAGACCTGCCATTGTTCGGTTTGCAACAATTACCTTGGTCCCACCTACCCCACCCCAACCCCCACCCCGTTCAGGGTCTCCCCTACTGTCCTTAACTCATCTCAAGACTCCTGCCGGTGGGTCTGGGGAGAGCAGGAGGCCTGACTCCATATTTGTGTATCACAGGGAGGGAAAATGTCCAACTTTTTAAAATGTTTTATTTACTTTTGTGGGAGAGAGAGAGGCAGCCTGAGCAGGGGAGGGTCCAAGACAGAAAGAGACACAGAATCCGAAGACAGGCTCCAGGCTCCGAGCTAGCGGTCAGCACAGAGCCTGACGTGGGACTCGAACCCACGAACCACGAGATCATGACCTGAGCTGAAGTCGGACGCTTAACCGACTGAGCCCCCCCAGGCGCCCCAAAAAATGTCCAACTTTTAAACCAGCCTCCCATCTCTGGGGCTCCAGTGAGTTCAGGGAGCTGAATGGGATCCCAGAGAAGGCTCAGGGCTCCCCTGCAGGTGGGGGGTAGAGCTTAGGAAATTGTTTCCAGCTACTGAACCATTAGGAGCAACTGCTTAGATGTGTTTCCTCCTCTGTTCCCATTTTTAGCTGTTCCCCATTAGGATTTAATTGGCCGGAAACTAAACAAATAAGAGAATTGGCTTCGAGTTGAAAAAAGAACACTTGGAATGACAATAGAATACAGATTTCTGTGTGTTTTCTTTCTGGCCGACAAAGGGAATTAAGGCGAATGAAGGCAAAGTATAGATTTTAGCAACTGAAGCAACTTTGTGGACACATCTAAAGGTTCAAATCATGCAGAAGAGTTCCAGGATTTCCTGGGGAAAATAAACTTTGAAGTTTGGGGGGAGGGGAAGCAGAATGATTAGTTTTCATTTCAGGTAAGACCAGAGCCCCTAAGGAGCAACGGCAGCCAGCACCAAGGGAGCTTGGGGACGCTCCAGGCTGGACCAATGATAAATTTATTATTATTATTAATGTTTATTTTTGACAGAGAGAAACAGACAGAATGCAAGCGAGAGAGGGGCAGAGAGAGGGAGACACAGAATCCAAAGCAGGTTCCCGGCTCCGAGCTGTCAGCAAAGAGCCTGAAGCCAGGCTCGAACTCACAAACCGTGAGACCATGACCTGGGTCAAAGTTGAACGCTAAACCGACAGAGCCACCCAGGTGCCCCAAAAGTACGACATTTTATGTTTTCACCTCCCACATAGATTAGAATGTGATATTGGATTGCTTTTTGCCGGATGTGATCCACGGATGATTTACTTGTCCGCCCGAACCCTTAACAGGAAATAGGTACTGGAGGGGAGAGCCACCGTCACAGAGGGCCCTCAGCAGGGGTGAGGAAAGGCACTGTGGGGAGCCTACTGTCAGTTCCCCCTTCAAGGAGAGGCATCATGAAAACCGAGGTGGGGGAACCAGATTTGTAACCCTGAGGAGTCCAGGGGGCTCAAGATAAAATGACCGAGCAATCAGCAAAGCTGACGGTGGGGGTTTCGGGGCAAGGGTCCGGCCCGTGAGGACGTGATGAGAGAGACTTGTGTGTGACTGGCCACTCCGAGCCGGGAGCCTCTTCAGTGTCTGTTCCGTTGAATGGCAGAGCCCAGAACTCTTTAGGGAAATCAAAGGGTTTTGGTTGGGGGGGGCTTCACTGAAGAATGACTGATACGCAATATCGTCTATCAGTTTCAGGTGTACAACGTAATGATTCGATACTTCCATACGTTATGAAGTGCTCACAATAAGGCCAGTTACCATTTGTCACCACACCAAGTTGTTACAGTATTATTGTATGTTCCCTGTGCTTGGACTTCACATCCCCACGTCTCAGTGATTTCTGGAACATTGGACTTCTACATCCCTTTACCCATTTTATCCACCCCTCCACCACCTCCTCTCTAGCTCCACCGCCCTCTTCTCGGTATCTGTGGATCCGTTTCGGGTTTGTTTTGTTTTGTTGTTTGCTCATTTGTTTTGTTTTTGAGATTCTACACATAAGTAAAATCACAGTATCTGTCTTTGGCGGGCTTGGTCCATCCATGTTGCTGCAAATGGTAAGATCTCATTATTTTTTACGGCTGGGCAACTCCATGGTGTACATATATGCCCCCCCCTTCATCCATTCATCTACTGGTGGACATTTGAGCAGCTTCCAAATCTCAGCTGTTGCGCGTAATGTAGCAATGAACTCAGGGCTGTGTGTGTTCTCAGATTAGCATTTTCATTTTCTTTGGATAAATACCTAGCTGTGGAATTGCTAGATCACCAAGGAGGTTTTTTGAGCTTTCTCCTCCTTGCTAAAATAATCATTCTTTTTTAATTTTTAAAGTTTATTTATTTTTGAGAGAGAGGGAGAGCGCACGCACGAGTGAGGGAGGGGCAGAGAGACAGAAAGAGAGAGAGAGAGAAAGGGAGAAAGAGAGAATCCCAAGCAGGCTCCTCGAGGTCAGCATCGGAGCCCGGCGTGGGGCTCGAACCCGCGAACTGTGAAATCGTGAGCTGAGCCAAAATGGAGAGTCAGATGCTTAACTGACTGAGCCACCCAGGGGCCCCTGATGAAATAATCCACTCTTCCTAGTGGCTTCATTAGTGGCTTTGGATTTGGGGTGTTACTGCTAACTTTCAGTTTGGACGGCTCTTCCTCGTGGGAGCCCCCTCAGCACCCCGTCTGTATCATCACCGGTAGACAGCGCTGACGGCTGAGCAATGTGGGTTTGAACCCCACGGGTCTGCTTATACACGGATCTCCTACACTACCGTCCTGTGCGCGGCTTTTCCTTCTGATTTTCTGACTGACATTTTCTCTTCTCTGCCTGCCTGGATCTTAGGAACAGGTATGCAATACATATAGCATACAAAATATGTGTTGATTGACTTGTTTATACTTCTGATAAAGATTCCAGTCAACAGTGGGCTATTAATAGTTGAATCTGGGGGGGGGTCAAAAGTTACTTGGATTTCCGACTCTGTGTGTGGGTTGGCGCCCCAACCCCCACCCCATTCAACCCCACCCCATTTAAGGAGCGCAGTTGATCCTTAAATCAACTGCCAACCCTTGTTTCCTGGCGTCAAGTATATGTAATCTTGAACCTCTTTGCTCCCAGGTCCCCCTGGGTGTTGTGTAGTTCAGAGTCTGGAGGGAAGAAGATGCCAGACCATATTCGTTTCATGTATTGACTAAGTGATCCCTGCTGATGATAAATTTATTTTTATTTTTATTTATGTAAAAAAAAATTTTTATGTTTATTATTCTCGAGAGAGGAGAGAGAGAGTGTGAGTGGAGGAGGGGCAGAAAGAGGGGGAGACACAGAGTCTGAAGCAGGCTCCAGGCTCTAAGCTAGGTGTCAGCACAGAGCCTGATGCGGGATTTGAACCCACGAACTGTGAGATCATGACCTGAGCCAAAGTCGGGCGTTCAACGACTGAGCCACCCAGGCGCCCCGATAAATTTATTTTTAAAGTGCAACATTTGATGTTTTGACCTCCCCATTAGGTCAGCATTGGATATGGAAGTGCTTTTTGGCTTGGAGGCGATCATGAATGATTTGCCTGTCCCCCGGAACCCTTAACCGCAAACAGGTTCCCCTCCTTCACCGCACCCCGGCCTTGCCCATGCTGCTTAAATTCAGGATCATTATAGGATCTGGACAAGACAAATGCAGGGCGCTCACCACATGGCCGGAGGAATTGGAGCATTTAGTAAATACCATGCAGGGACCTAAGGAAATGCCTACGTGAACACCCACATTCCCAGCAATCATAGTTGTGTTTAAATTATAGGGAATTGAAATGAAACTTAATTGCATAATTTTGTCAGCACCTGGGTCATGGCTGCAACTCCCCATAAAACTGAAAAGTGACCTTCAGGGTCGCAGGCCTGCAAGGGGCCCTGGGGACCCCCACCGGTGGAAGGGCTGTAGGAAGGAGTGCATGGTGCTCCCTCTTCAGGGCTGGCTGGCCCCGAGGCAGAGGACCCGCTGTCTGGGCTGTGCCCCGACCCCATCTAGGGTAGAAGACGGCCCTCTGCACCACCTCCCCGACCACAGCCATTCGAAGGTGCTTGCAGTTTGGAAGGAAGACTTCTAGATGTCTCTTGCCGTTTGGGCGTGGGAAATGCAGGTGGAGGTGACTCCAAGGCCTGCAGCGGGGTGACAAGGGCTGTTTGCCATCAGAGTTAACACCCAGGCCCTTGCTGTGGGTCTCGAGCCTGGACCTTCAGCTCACTTGTGACCGTAAAGGGGAGAAGAGTGAACCTCAAGCACTCAAATCTTTCTACTAACAAAGGTGGCGCGATTCCATCACGTGTCTGTACTGGACGTTCTCAGCTCTCTCTCTGCGTGGATGGCGCTCTTTCAGGATGGATACTTCCAGAGCATCTGCCCAGCTCATGAGCCCATAACCCCCTCTTTCTCTTGAGACTATTCCTCCCATGCACAGGGTGGACCCCAGATGGCCACATACCATGTGACCTGTGTCACTTAACATGTGGCCAGAGATAGAGAAGGGACCCAAGTGAGACCAAATGAGAGTCAACAGTCCCCAGAGCAGGTGACCTGGGGTGGCCATCCTCCATCGCCATGAGGGCCGTGGAGCAGAGAGAAGAAAGCAGGCTGAGAGGAACAGAGGTCGGACAGGGACCAGCCTCAAAGATTCCAGGCTCCAGAACCTTCTAGAACCTCAACCATGTCTTAGTCTTGGGCTCAGGATGTTTTCTCTTCTTATGATAAATCTCCCTGCCCCGCCTTTTTTTTAATAGTTAAAAATGGAAAGCTGGGGTGCCTGGGTGGCTCCGTTGGTTGAACGGCCGACTTTGGCTCAGGTCATGATCTCATGGTCTGTGAGTTCAAGCCCTGCGTTGGGCTCTGTGCTGACAGCTCAGAGCTGGGAGCCTGCTTCGGATTCTGTCTCCCTCTCTCTCTGCTCCTCCCCTGCTCATGCTCTGCCTGTCTGTCTCTCTCTCCCTCAAAAATAATAAACATTAAAAAATGGAAAACAACAACAACAAAAAAAGAATAAAGGCTTCAAATCTGGAAGGCGAGGAGCCTTTCCAGGCCACACCTTGTCACAGCCCAGCCCTGTCTCACGGCCTTTCTGTCCTTTCGGGTCTGGGAGAGCCCTCATTCGAGTCACCTTCTTGAGCCCTGTAAACAAAGGCGGGGGCATTTGCTGAGTAAGGCCAGGTTACAATGTGCGCGTTCCCAGCAGGAATGACTTCAGTGCCAGCCTTTCCCTAACAGCCTCCGGAGAAGTTTGAAGGTCAGAACAGAGTGCCCTTCCTGGAGGCCCCGAGCAAGCGGATTCCCGGGGGCCCAGGAAGCAGGAAACACAGTGTCGGGCAGGAGGGCCAGATGCAGGGCAGAGGGAGGCCCCACACGAGGAAGGATTATCGTGGGTAATCTGCTTACTGTGTGCACCTCCTGGGGCCAGCCCCGTAGGTTTCTAGAGATCAAGGTCTCCTCTGTCTTCCACCTGTAATAACAGTGACTGTGTATTCTGTGGGCTCAAGGTCTGTGTCTTTCTCAGACTTGTATTTTGGGGACCCACAACGCACGTTGCCCATAGACAGTGAGTATCTATTGAGTGAGATGTTCTTCTGCGTGTGTATATTTCAAACAAACGCGTGTATGTTTGTTTAAATCCGTTTCTAGGGGCGCCTGGGTGGCTCAGTCGGTTAAGCCTCCGGCTTCGGCTCAGGTCATGATCTCACGTTCGTGGGTTCGAGCCCCGCGTCAGGCTCTGTGCTGACAGCTAGCTCAGAGCCTGGAGCCTGCTTCCGGTTCTGTGTCTCCTTCTCTCTCTGCCCCTCCCCTCTCATGCTCTGTCTCTCTCTGTATTAAAAATAAATAAAATATAAAACTCATTTGAAAGAGATTTAAAAAAAATTAAAGAAAACAAAAATAGTGGCTGCATGAAAGAACAAACGAAGGGCTGTGGAGTGGGGGGCGGTGGAAGTCAAAGCTGCACCAGAGGAGTGGGAGACCGGACTCAGGAGACCCCCAACCTGCACACGAAAATCAAGAGTGAGCGGGAGCCAACTCCACAGTCGGGGAGAGAAGAGAGGATCTTATGTGGCTGCGCATGTGTTTTGTTTTTGTAACGTTTATTCATTTTTGAGAGAGTGTGAGCAGGGGAGGGGCAGAGAGAGAGGGAGACACAGAATCTGAAGCAGGCTCCAGGCTCTGAGCTGTCAGCCCAGAGCCCAATGCGGGGCTCGAACCCACAAACTGTGAGCCCATGACCTGAGCCGAAGTCAGATGTTTAACCCACTGAGCTGTCCAGGCGCCCCCCTGAGCGTGTGTTTTTGTGCCAGATGCTAACCACAGGCCGTCAGCTAATGCTCACAGCGGACTTCTCTCAGAAGCAAAAGGCAGCAGCCCATTTTACAGATAACAAAACCAAGAGCCAGGGGGGTGAAGGTTTCTCCCAGTCACACTGGCTAATTCTCACTCAGGTCGGCCTGGCTGCATATTTCATGCTCTCTCTTCCCTCTCCGTGGCCCCAGTAAGCCTGTGATGCGTGGCTTGGAAGAAGAATGATAGGAACAGACCAAACGAGGCTGGTTGGGACAAGACTGGCCAGGATAAGCCAGGAGGCGTAGGACACCGGGGGAAAGGGCAGGAGTTAATGACACCTGGAAATCCATTAGGGTGACGGCTGTTACCAGAGAGGACGATTCTTTCTCCCAAGCCTCCCAGGAATCCCCCTGAAACCTGCGAGCACAGAGACCCCATCTCGAAGTCCAATTACAGACCCAGCGCAGAGCGCTGGACTCAGCAGACCGCCTGGTGCTAATTTGCATAAACTAAGTGGTCCTTTTGACAGCCTCACACAAAAGGAGAAAATAGAAAGAAAATAAATCTCATCCTTGGAGCCAAAACCCTGGAGTGCCACAAGCCAGACCAGGCACCCCGAATCTATCTTGTCCCAGCGCTAAATGAAGCATCTAGGGTGGAATTCAGCTTACGGGCCCCGCCCCCTGGCGTCAGCCCCTCCCCCCCATCCCTCACCGGGAATTCTTCAGTAGCTCCTCTTGGCCATTAAGACCAATGGAGAAGTCCAAACTCCTTCGTCATACCTACAATGCAAATAGTAATCCGGTTCTGTATCCCCACTTGGGACCATCTCCTGCCCACACAGAGTGCCTCCCCTCGTGCCCGCTGAGCTCACATGCCTGTCTCTCCCCTGGGTCCCCCGGGGCAAGACATGTTCTGTAGGTAATCACACAAATGTGTCTTCCCTAGAGTCCCCCTCCCCCGCCTGGGAAACACGTCTTGAATCCAGGATGTCCAGCACCTAACACGAGATGTGGGCTCGACAGATGAGTGTTTGCTGAGTACATAGATGTTTTCCTAACAGTGCCAACACGCAAGCTTGCCATGAGGCAGGGTTTGAAGTAACTATTTCAGGCAGATCTTTCAATCAAGGTTGGCAGCTACAGTCTTGACATGAACGCATCTTTTCCCATCTCCTCGTGAACAAGGTTACCTTTGTTACCTACCCTTCATTAAAGGAAAAAAGACGGGGTGCCTGTGTGGCTCAGTTGGCAAAGCGTCTGACGTCAGCTCAGGTCATAATGTCACAATTTGTGAGTTTGAGCCCCCCATCGGGCTCTTGCATCGGGCTCTCTGCTGTCAGCTCAGATCCACGTCGGATCCTCTGTCACCCTCTCTCTGTCCCTCCCCAATATGTGGGCGCACAGACTCTCTATCTTTCTCTCTCAAAAATAAATTTAAAAAAAATTAAAAGGATCAGGGCGCCTGGGTGGCTCAGCCAGTTGAGCGTCTGACTTCAGCTCAGGTCACAGTCTCATGGTTTGTGAGTTTGATCCCCGTGTCAGGCTCTGTGTTGACAGCTCAGAGCCTGGAACCTGCTTCCGATTCTGTGTCTCCCTCTCTCTCTGCCCCTCCCCCACCACACTGTCTCTCTCTCTCTCTCTCTCTCTCTCTCTCTCAAAAATAAATAAACATTAAAAAAATTTTTTTAATTAAAAGGCTCTCCCTACTAGGGCACTCGGGTGGCTCAGTCGGTTAAGTGTTTGACTTTGTCTCAGGTCATGAGTTTGAGCCCTGTGTCGGGCTCTGTGCCTGGAGGCTGCTTTGGATTCTGTGATTCTCTCTCTCTGCTCCTTTCCCTCTCTCTCCCTTTCTCTGTCTCAAAAATAGATACTCATTTTTTAAAAATTAAAAAAAAATAAAGAAAAAGAGAAGAGTCAACAGAAAGTAAGTGACAGGGCCGGAGTCACAGTCCCATCAGTAGAGAGAGCGCCGTCCAGGGTTAGCGATGTCAGCTCGGCCCCTGACACCCGGGCCCCAGCACAGACTCCCAGTGGCCACCGCAGTCTCCTCGGTGGTCCTGGGGAAGCTTCCAGACCCACCGCCAGCAGCTTCATGGGGGGTAGAGATGGCGAGCCTCATGTGTCGCGGACACTGCCTCGAAGCCTACCCGAGGCACAAGAAGAAATTCGCCTTAACCAAAGTGTACGTCTGTCCCTAGGCGGCGGCACATGGATGATGAGGAGAGGCCCCCAGAGGCCCCTCACGAGGCTGCACCGCGGGCGCCCCCACAGGAAGGAAGCACAATGGCTCCTGCGTCGTCGTCGGCTTGGGAGAACAGCGTGCAGGCACCCCGGGCCCGAGCCACCGCCCACCCTGCCGACCAGGGCATCAAAGGAGAGGTCAGTGGGGCCACCTCCCCTGGGCCGGCCCCACCGAGGGGTCAGGAGAGGAAGGACGCTGTGCTGGACACGCTGCCCCCGAGGGCACGGGACGGAGGCGTGGCCTCAGAGGCACTGTCACAGGGGAGTCAGGACACAAGGACAACCAAGGGGAGGCAGGACCAGAAAGGGAAGCCCACAGCCACCAGGGCAGTGCCCTCGAAGCCTCGGGCCAAAGCGGTCACCACGACAAGGACAATGGCGCCAGAAAGCCAAACGCTGGCCACCCCAGGAGCAGGGTCGATGAAACGAGTGGCCTCAGCCGTCACCCCCCACAGGGAGACAGCCCCGGCCAAGCCACCCTCCACCCGTGTCCCGGGCCACACCACACAGAGAAGCCCAAGTCTGCGGGCTGCCAACTTCAAGTCTGAGCCCCGGTGGGATTTTGAGGAACAATATAGCTTTGACAGGGGCACCCTACAGACGGTGAGTCTGGCCACTGGCCCCTGAGGACAGTCCACCCCGCCTCCCTGACCTCCCAGGCTCCGCCCCCAGGCTCCACCTTCAGGCTCTGCCTCATCCCACCTAGGCTCCACCCCCAGGCTCTGCCTGGTCCCGCCCTGTGCCCTCCCCTACCGGGTTTTCACCCCATCCTTCTTCCCAAAGGTGGGGGGTATGGGAGGGGAAGGGGGCCAGATCCTGGCGATCCCGGCCTTGCCTGCCCTGGAGCCCCAAAGGCCTGGAGGGTCCTGGGCAGAGTCAGAGAGTCCTACCAGCTCTGGAACCCTCCAGGCTCTCAGGCACCCCCACCCCACCCCCACCCCCCACGATGCATCTCCTAGAAGACCAAGTGCGCCTTTTCCCTGGGACCCTCAGGGCCACGGCGGCTGGGACCCTCCGCTGACCCTCCCGTATTCACTGACCCTCCGAATACGGTGGGGTAGAGGCAGTGCCTTCCAAGCTTTGAGGCCCACTTTCTGCCCCTGCCCCCAGCCCAGCCCCTGGCCGTGGCCTTCCTGGGCCCGTCCCTGCCTGACCCACCTTCCCGCATGTAGACCTGCCCTGACTCAGTGAAGGTCAAGGCCTCCAAGTCACCCTGGCTCCAGACACTCTTTCTGGCCAACCTCACCCTCTTCCTGGACTCCAGCAACTTCAACCAGAGTGAGTGGGACCGTCTGGAGCACTTCGCCCCGCCCTTCGGCTTCATGGAGCTCAATTACTCCTGTGAGTCTTCCCGCGATGGGGCCGCGGCGTAGCCTGGGCCCACGGTCGCCATGGCTGAGGACAGCTGGCCTCTGTCTCTGGTCCGCCTCTTCCCCGGGGGGCCGCCGGCCCTGGGAGCCGTGATGGGCCGCCCCCCCGGCCCTCCCGGGGCTCTGATGCCAGCCTCCCCCGTTTCAGTGGTGCAGAAGGTGGTGAGCCGCTTCCCCCCGGTGCCCCAGCAGCAGCTGCTCCTGGCCAGCCTCCCCGCTGGGGGCTCCCAGTGCGTCACCTGCGCCGTGGTGGGCAACGGGGGCATCCTGAACAACTCCGGCATGGGCCAGGAGATAGACAGCCACGATCACGTGTTCCGGTGAGCTGTCGTCCCCAGACTCCCCGTCCGGACCCCCTCCTACAGAGACGGGCTCTTCTGAGGGATCGGATGGGGGGTTCTCTGCCTGTATCCAGGAGTTGGAATTCCAGGGCTCTCCGGGGAGTCCCTTTGTCACTCCTCCCCACTCCTCCTCTCTCGCCCCTACCCACCTCTGCGCGGTCCCTCCCTCGCTCATGGGCTCCGTCTCTCTGTGTAGATTGAGTGGAGCGGTCACTAAGGGCTATGAAAAGGATGTGGGGACCCGGACGTCCTTTTATGGCTTCACGGCCTTCTCCGTGACCCAGTCACTGATTGCCTTGGGCGGTCGAGGCTTCCGGCACGTGCCTCGGGGGAAGGTGAGCAGCCACGGCCGGGCCTGGCCACCCACAGACTCTGAAGGACGGCGGGCGGTCTAAGAGAGGGAGCCGAGTGTCCGGGGTCCGGAGTCTGGCTGGTGCAGGCTCTGGTCACACGAGGGGCGGGAACGCGGGGGGCGGCCGCACAGAGCTCCGCAGAGCAAGGGGCCCGGCTGGAGTCAGCCAGGCCGCCCGGCCCCTGGGCCTGAAGGTGGGACTCTGGGGCCACACACTGTCCTTGGTCCTCAGGACGTCCGCTACCTGCACTTCCTGGAAGGCACTCGAGACTACGAGTGGCTGCAAGCGCTGCTTTTGAACCAGAGCCTGGAGAAAACGGGCCTTTCCTGGTTCAGGTACCGCCCCCCCCCCCCCCCCCCCCCCCCCCCCCCCCCCCCCCCCCCCCCCCCCCCCCCCCCCCCCCCCCCCCCCCCCCCCCCCCCCCCCCCCCCTTTCCTGGTTCAGGTACCGCCCCCCCAAACCCCGCCCCCCGCCCCCCTTTTTTGGTTCAGGTAACCCCTGCCCCCCTCCCCCCCCACGGCACCCGCACCCGTACCCCAGGCGGAGCTATGAGTTGAGCGGCCTTGAAGGGGGTTGGGCGCGTGGGGACAGCCTTAGCTCTCCCCTGGAGATGGGGGACCAGGCGCCCCGACTTGGCCCACAGAGGGGGAGGTGCGCGGACGGAGCCTGAATGACCCGTCCCCACCCCCAGGCACAGGCCGCAGGTGGCTTTCGGAGGAGACCCCCCGCTGGACAGATACCTGTTGCCGCACCCGGACTTGCTGCGGTACATGAAGAACAGGTGGGGACAGGTGAGGCGCGTGGAAGGGGCGGGTCCCTGCGGGCCCGCAGCCCCCTGACAGCTTGGAGGCTGGGGTATCGCGCAGGTTTCTGAGGTCTAAGACCCTGGACACTGTCCACTGGAGAATCTACCGCCCCACCACCGGCGCTCTCCTGCTGCTCACGGCCCTTCAGCTCTGCGACAAGGTGAGGCTCCGGTGCACGAGCAGGGACACGGGGGCACAGATGTTGGGTACCTCTGGAGGTGCCCACCCGAGGCGGGATGACAGGGCGGGGGGTGAGTGTGGCTACGTAAGTGTCAATTCAGGGGCCTGCGTCCAGACCTCTAGGGATGCAGCCAGAATACAGCCCCCCCCCCCCGCCCCGCAACATACACAGCCCGTGTGAGCGAGTCTGAGAGAGAGCACCTTCAGGCCTTACCTCTCCTCCACCCTTTACGTAGGTGAGTGCCTACGGCTTCATCACCAAGGGCCACGAGCAATTCTCTGATCACTACTATGACAAGTCCTGGAAAAAAACAGTCTTCTACATCAACCATGACTTCCCGCTAGAGAGAACGCTCTGGAAGCGGCTGCACGATGAAGGCATAATCCGGCTGTACCAGCGTTCCGTAATTTCCAAACCAAAGGTGTGACCGGAGCCCGGACAGCAGCAGCTTCTCCGCCGGTTCCGACGCTCCGGGCAGAGTGAGGGGGGGGGGGGTCTTGAGACTTTCCACCATTTTCCCAGGGCTCACGCCAGGGTCCAAGCCCCTCCGGACTCCCCAGGGGACACTGGCACCAAGGAGCAGACACTCCCAAGATGGCAAGTGACTGAGGTTTTGGAGACCTTGGAACATCCCCATGGGTTCCGTTCAAAAGAAGGAGGACTCTGTCTTGAGACCAAGGAATTTGAACTAAACGGTGTGATGACGGGTCGATACCACAGATCCCTGCTGAAACTCACCCTTCACTGTCCAGAGGGTGCTTCACGGGCGGGGGGGGGGGGGGGGCTGAACCTATGGATGCATGTGGATTTGGCCTTTTTGGGTTTTTGCCTTAAAAACCTTCACACCCAGTGAGGAGCCCATTGAGGGGCTTGAACTCACAATGCTGAAATCAAGACATTTGCTGAGGTCGAGTCAGATGGAGGAGCCACCCAGGCGCCCCTAGATTTGCTTTGGAATTCCAAATCTTGTACTTAGCAGCTGTGTCATCTTGAAGGCATTACTTAATTTCACTGTAGATTGTCTACAGGACCCTTCTGGGACTTACCAGATTCTGGAAGGACCTGCACCTTTCCTTGTCTTTGAGGAAAATTCTTCATGCCCAAAATTATTTGGCAACTCTCTGGGTTGTGGACAACTGATAGTAATAACAATTATTCTTGTCTATGAAGACAGAAAAAGTCTTATATAACGAAGACACAAATAATGATTCTCCTGTGGATGGTGACTACATATTATATGTACAAGCAAGTTCACTTTAGCGTTCCTGCCTGCCTGCATGTGCGTCTGTAATTGGGGCTGTCCTTTGAGCCAATATTTACATCCCACTGGTCCTTCATTAATAAGTTAAATAAAATCCTTGACATGTGTTCAGTTTACATTTGTATGAGACTCATAATTTTAGCCTTAAAAACACACCTTTTAGCACGTCCTTAGGCCACTGTTTTCTAATCTGTACCAGGACTTGTAGGGTATCCATTTCGCAAGGATTAAAAAAAATTACTGTCTTGGGGCGCCTGGGTGGCTCAGTCGGTTAAGCATCCGACTTCAGCTCAGGTCATGATCTCATGGTCCGTGGGTTCGAGCCCTGCATCGGGCTCTGTGCTGACAGCTCAGAGCCTGGAGCCTGCTTCAGATTCTGTGTCTCCTTCTCTCTCTGCCCCTCCCCTGCTCATGCTCTGCTCTCAAAAATAAACATTAAGAAATTTAAAAAAAAATTACCGTCTGGAAAAAGCCTGATACAACAGGGACCCAGTTTCTGCCCCTTTCATTCTCTAGCCTCCCATCGTCCTGCATTTATCAAACCCCCCACTGGGAATTTAGACCAAGCCTAAAGCATCAGTTCGTCCTACCTGCCGCCCCCCCATTTCCAAGCTCTGTCTCCAGGATTTAGACTCTGAGGCCCAGAAAGAATTCTAAAGCTGCTAAACCAAATAGAGGCCCTTGATGAAGGAGGACATGGAAGGCAAAAACCAAAAACAAAACCAAAAACCAAAACCAAAACCAAACACGAGCTTTTAGACTTCATGCACGGGGTTCAAAAACTATTTAATACCCATAAGACAGAATTTGCTTTGCTCAGAAGGGTTGCAGTACCAGCTCTGGGCAGCAGGCGGCAGCATCTTGGGACCCCTTGTCTGGGATTCTCAACTTGTCTTTTTCAGGTTTTCCTAGCTATTCTTACATGTTTATCCTTCCACGTGAATTTTAGTATCTGCTTAAAATCTAGGGGCACCTGGGTGGCTCAGCCGGTTAAGCGGCCAGCTTCGGCTCAGGTCCTGATCTCATGGTTCGTGGGTTCGAGCCCGTGTTGGGTTCTGTGGAACTGCTCAGAGCCTGGAGCCTCCTTCAGATTCTGTCTCCCTCGCTCTCCGCCCTTCCCCCGCTCACACTCTGTTGCTCTCTCTCAAAAACAAACATTAAAAAAAAGGTTTTTAAATAAATAAATTTACTGGAGGAGAACTGACAGATGTGTGATGTTGAGTTCGCTTTTCCAAGAGCAAGACGATTCTTCATTTGTCCAGTTCCTTTTTTGTGTCTTTCAGTATTTTAATGTTCTCCTCATACAGATTTTGAACATTCCTTGTTGGATGCAGTACTCAGTATTTTCTCTTTGTTGCTGTTGTCACAAAACATGCTACAGCATGATCTGCTCCCTGGTTATTACTTACGTTTGTGATGGCTGTCATATATTATCACAGCATCTGCACGGAGACTATTTTAAAAATCTATTTTTTTTTTTTTAGTGTTTTATTTATTTTTGATACAGAGAGAGACAGAGCATGAGAGGGGGAGGGTCAGAGAGAGAGGGAGATACAGAATCTGAAGCAGGCTCCAGGCCCTGAGCTAGGTGTACAGCATAGAGCCTAACGTGGGGCTCAAACCCATGAACGTCAGATCTGACCTGAGCTGAAGTCGGAGGCTTAGCCGACTGAGCCACCCAGGCGCCCCTATTTTAAAATTCTTTATGCCCCTAATTTATTTCTCTTTCCCAAGTCTTTTGACTGGTATGTCTGGAGTGAGCCAACACAACAATTTACTCCCCTTTGGATCCAGATAAACGAGGCTCAGCCTTTATGTTTGGGCAGCCTAAATTCAAATTTGAGAAAGTAACTTTGGAGGTCTTCTGCTGATAGAATATGATAGAACGTGCCACAGAGTGTCAATAGAGTAAGGCAGTAGAATATAAAATTAACACATCGAAATCAACAGCCCCTTGACCAAAAAAAAATCTCTTCTGTAGGAATTTACCCTGCATATATATCTCCAATCATACAAAAATAAATATGCACAAGGTTATTCAACTTCAGCATTGTTCAACAGCACAAAATACTGGGAAATGCTGATGTGCTTAAATGTAAGAGGGGGCGCCTGGGGGGCTCAGTTGGTTAAGCGTCCGACTTCAGCTCAGGTCATGATCTCACCGTGTGTGAGTTCAAGCCCCGCGTCAGACTGTGTGCTGACAGCTCGGAGCCTGGAGCCTGCTTCCGGTTCTGTCCCTGCCCTCCTCACGTGTGCTCTCTCTCTCTCTCTCTCAAAAATAAATAAACATTGGGTGCCTGGGTGGCTCAGTCGGTTAGGCCTCCGGCTTCGGCTCAGGTCAGATCTCACGTTCGTGGGTTCGAGCCCCGCATCAGGCTCTGTGCTGAGGGCTAGCTCAGAGCCTAGAGCCTGCTTCTGGTTCTGTGTCTCCTTCTCTCTCTGCTCCTCCCCCTCTCATGCTCTGTCTCTCTCTGTATCAAAAGTAAATAAAAACATTAAAAATAATAATAATAAAATAAATAAATAAACATTAAAAAATTTTTTTTAATGTAAGAGATGTGAACATGAAGAAGGATACATCCATAGGACAGAGGACAAGGCCGCTGAAATAAAATGAGTGAGGTCTCTGTGACTTACATGGAGTGGTTTCAAAATTGTATGTAAATATATGTACACACACATATATATATACACACACACACATATTTCTTAAGTTTAAATATTTATTTAAACAATCTCTACACTCAACTTGGGGCTCAAACTCAGGATCCTGAAATCAGAAGTCTTGTGTTCTTCTACTGAGCTAGCCAAGATGCCCCTCTGAGTATATTATTAATTAAAAAAAAAGAACTAAAGACAAAGAGTATTTCTAGTATTTATACCTTTTACATAGGAAAGAATTAAATAAGAAAATAATCATGCATCTGCTTATTTTTGCAAAAAGAAAGACGAGGAAAAGAAACTAAGGAAATTGGTTACCTACACAGGGTGTTGGGTAGGAAAAGTTTTCCTTCACCCTCTGGAGTTCTTCCTGCTGGCCTGAGGATGAAATTGACATGACACAGATTAATAGGAGAAAATGTGGGGCACCTGGATGGCTCAGTTGGTTCAGTGTCCTACTTCAGCTCAGGTCATGATCTCGTAGTTCGTAAGTTTGAGCCCCGTATCGGGCTCTGTGCTGACAGCTCAGAGCCTGGAGCCTGCTTTGGATTCTGTGTCTCCCTCTCTCTCTGCCCCTCCCCCGCTCACACTCGGTCGCTCTCTCTCTGTCTCTCAAAAATAAGTAAATTTTTTTTTTAAAAAGGAGAAAATGTCATTTAATGTCATACATATGAGAACCCCACATACATGAGAGGTTCAAAGATAGAAAAGTAAAATGAGGTGCATATGCCGTCCTGAGCTGAGGAAGGGGAGGGAAGCCTGGGCTTCCCAGGGGAGGATGGCGATTCACAGTGCAGTAAGAAAAGCAGGTATTTCATAACTAGATGTGCCAGGGTCCAGCTCCAGCAGGTCCAGGGCTCCCTGAAGGATGGACGGTGTCGGCGAAAGGGGGAGGGAGTGAGAGAGCCACGAGTTTCTCTCTGCCTACCAGGCAGGCATCTCTGCTCTGATCGGAGAGTCAGCTTTATTTATGGAAAAAAAAATGTATGGGGCCCGCACAGAAGTGGCATTTGCCTTAGACAATGATTTCTGATGATAAATTTCTTTGGCATGTAAACATTTCCCAGAACATAGATTGGTAGAAGACCCATGCATAATCTTTATCAATACTGATTGATGTAGATGACTTAGATGCTTATTATATGGGGAAGGAAGGGGTCTTCAGCACCAAATACAAAGCAATGTTTTTAGCAGAGCAGAGGCAAAAGTTAGTTCTTTGTAAGCAGGGGCCAATAGCCTGTTTTCTTGGGGGGAAGTAAAACAGGTTTCTCTGGAAATGTAATATTTGCTCCCATAATCACAAAAGAAGAAATTCCTATAGTTAAGTTCCTTCCCAAGATGCAATCGGCATATTTTTGAATAAGCGGACAAGGCACTCCCGATACAATCAGCAAGGGGCCTTGGGGGCCGGCACTCAAGCAAAAACAACTGAGTAGGGGTGGATGTCGGTCTCCATCCGACGGTGAGAGGCTGTGCCAAACCCCCTTAACCTCACAAGGAGTTTTCTCAACTTAGTTCAGGGGCACCTGGGTGGCTCAGTCGGTTAAGCCTCTGACTTTGGCTCAGGTCAGATCTCACATTCATGGGTTCGAGCCCCGCGTCTTTGGATTCTGTGTCTCCCTCTCTCTCTGCCCCTCCCCCTCTCATGCTCTATCAAAAATAAATAAAACATTAAAGAAATTTTTTTTAATTCAACTTAGTGAGTTCAGAAATGGCTCCCAACATAGATGTTTGCCCCTGCCACACAGACGGGCCACTCCAATAAAATTTATCTCTGGTAGTACCTCTTGTTCTGGGAAAGAACTAATGTAGATTCTTCTGGATAGTTACGGGAAGGTCAAGAATTTCTCTCCAGCCACAGGGCTCACTTGCTTCAGTTCTAAGGAGTCCACAAACAAAGCAGCACATTTTGGAAAGACTTGTTCTGAGCCTCTTCGGGAGTAAACAGGAACCAGGTGGAAGGGAGGAGGGTGTAAACAGGGCGTGGGGATACCTTTTGGCGTAGTTTGCCTTTGTACTGTTAAAGAAACAAAATCAACTGAGTAAATTTGAAGATCTAATTGACTTTTCTCAGCAACTGTGAATTGGGAAGCATCCATTTAACAAATAGAAAGGAAACCCCAGGCGCTATACAAAGTGAGAAACAGGCAGAAGGCAGGGGTGCAGTTTCTAACAAAAGAATAATTACTTCAAGCAAAGTTACTTTGTTTTGAAGGAGAAGGGTGGGGGCCGATCCTGCAGCTCCTCTCACTAGAGCTCCTGGGGTAATTACTGGCGATTGAAAGTCACAGGTCACATTCCTGGGGAGGCATATCTGCAATTACATTAGATATTAAGTCTTAGTTTGCCGACGTGGCTTACACGTGCGACTCTATTTTGAGCCTGTTACTTCTTTTTCCTTTTTTAAAAATGTTCTATTTATTTTTGAGAGATTGAGAGAGACAGTGTGAGTAGGGGAGGGTCAGAGAGAGACGGAGACACAGAATCCGAAGCAGGCTCCTGGCTCTGAGCTGTCAGCACAGAGCCCGACGCGGGGCTCAAACTCACAGACCATGAGATCATGACCTGAGCCGAAGCCGGATGCTCAACCCACTGAGCAATCCAGGTGTCCCTCTTTTTTTTTCTTTAACGGAAGCTTAATACTAAAAAAATATTAAAATCAGTAAGGACGGGGTGGGGGGGAATCCTAACATGGAATACAAAGATACATAATTGGGAAAAAAATTGAACCTAACTTAAAAAAATTTTTTTTTAATGTTTATTTAGTTTTGAAAGACAGATTAGGAGCCAGGGATGGTGAGAGAGAGAGGGTTAGACATAGAATCCGAAGCAGGCTCCAGGTTCTGAGCTGTCAGCACAGAGCCTGACGCGGGGCTCAAACCCACGAACTGTGAGATCATGACCTGAAGTCAGACGCTTGACCCACTGAGCCACCCAGGCGCCCCTAGAGACTTTTAAAGATAGAAAAGAACCTGAGGGCTGATGGAGGGAGGCAGGGGGGGCATGGGCTGGGAGATGGGCATTAAGGAGGGCACTTGTGATGAGCACTGGGTGTTGTATGTAAGTGACGAACCACTGGGTTCTACTCCTGTAAAATAATCACACTGCGGTTTTGCAGGAGAATATCTTTGTCCTTGGCAAACAGACTGAAGGGGTATTTAGGAATAAAGGGCATCCTGTCTACAGCTTACTTTACAAATTGTTTAGAGAACATGGCTCAGGAAAGAGAGAGAAAGAATGATAAAAGCAAAGGTTGCAGAATGTTAATGGTCGGGAGATCTGGAAGACGTGACTGTTCTTACAACTTTTCTATAAGTAGGAAATTGTTTCAAAATTAAAAAAAATAAGAGCAAGGATACTAAAAATGTAGGATTTCCGTCAGGAGCAGTCTGGCGGGTTTACTACTGGATTGAGCCCTCCTACAACGAAACAGCTGAATCCTGGATAATAAACGTCCTGTAACGCCTCGCTGGGCTCACAGTGAGGGAGGTCTCCAGTCCTGGGCCGCCCACGCTCCTCGCCCAACCGTCACATTGGAGCAGAAACCAGAGTCGGGAATAGAAAGCAGGCAGCACCCACGAAATACAGATTTTTTTCAAGGACACATGTCAATGTCAAGACCTCATCTCCAGAACGACTAAGCCTTGAGCCAGTAGCTGGGGTTGGAGGCTGACCTGACACTCTCCTATTAAGTGGAGACTTTAGAAGGAGAATGAGGAGGGGCCCCTGGTGGCTCAGTCAGTTAAGAGTCTGACTTTGGCTCAGGTCATGATCTCACAGTTCATGAGTTTGAGCCCCGTGTTGGGCTTTGTGCTGACAGCTAGCTCAGAGCCTGGAGTCTGCTTCTGATTGTGTCTCCCCCTCTCTGACCCTCCCCTGCTTACGGTGTCTCTCTCTCTCTCTCAAAAATAAATAAAACAGTTAAAAAATATATTTATTTATATCAGATCCTTTTTCTTTTAATTTTTTAAAAGTTTATTGACTGTGGGGGCGCCTGGGTGGCTTAGTCGGTGAAGAGTCCAATTTCAGCCTAGGTCCATGATCTCGCCGTTTCCAAGTTCGAGCCCCACGTGGGGCTCTGTGCTGCCAGCTCAGAGCCTGGAGCCTGCTTTGGATTCTGTGTCTCCCTCTTTCTCTGCCCCTCCCCTGCTTGCACTCTGTCTCTCTGTCTCTCTCTCAAAAGTAAATAAACATTAAAATATTTTTTAAAAAAAGAATAAAGAGATATAAAGATATTAAATTGAGAGATTTAGGGGTGCCTGGGTGGCTCAATCAGTTAAGCGTCCAGCTTCGGCTCAGGTCGTGATCTCATGGTCTGTGAGTTCGAGCCCCACATCGGGCTCTGTGTTGTCAGCTCAGAGCCTGGAACCTGCTTCGGATTCTGTGTCTCCCTCTCTCTCTGCCCCTCCCCTGCTCATACTCTGTCTCTCTCTGACTCAAAAATAAATAAATAAACTATAAAAAATTATTTAAAAAATATATTACTCTACATCTCAAGGAGGAAGGGGAAAAGAAGACAATGAAAATCCATTATCCCTTAGCACTTTCATCAGCCACTGCCGTGTGTATGACTTGTGCATCCAGGGAACATCCAAGCCCGTGAGGAAGGGGAATAAGGCACATGCTTCTGGAAAGGGAACAGTTTTGAGCCTGAGAAAAAGGTGAAGTCTCTTTCTCTAGCATTTCTTTCTTTCTTTTTTTTAAATGTGTTATTTATTTTTGAGAGAGAGAGAGACAGTGTGAGCAGGAGAGGGTCAGAGAGAGAGAAAGGAAAACACAGAATCTGAAGACAAGCTCCAGGCTCTGAGCTAGCTGTCAGCACAGAGCCCGACGTGGGGCTCGAACCCACAAACTGTGAGATCATGACCTGAGCCGAAGCCGGCGCCCCTCTAACGCTTAACCGACTGAGCCCCCCAGGTGCCCCTCTCTAGCGTTTCTGACGCAACAGTTGAGCAATCTCCTGACGGGTGGTTGGCAGCAGAACTCTGGCACGAGTCACAGACTCTCGTTGGGAACTCGTCTAAATCCACTACCATGAGCCAGGGCGGCCTCGTCCAGGTTATTGGTGGATGCCTGAGCCCTTCTCGGCAGGGCTGCCCTGGGCTGACGGAACCCTCTACCCTGCACCCCATTCCTGGAAGCCAGTGTCTCATTGAGGGAGTTCAAGACCCTCCCCCTCGCCGCGGGCAGGACAGTTCCGTGGTGTGATCTCTGCTTGTCCCCACATCTAGGCTCCATCTGCGACCTCTTCTTGATGGTCCCTTTCCTCGCCCTTCTGCCAGGTATTTCCTGAAGAACCTCTAGATAAACCATAAACCACACGCCTCCTAATCCCTGCCTCAGGCTCTGCTTCTGGGAAACCAACCTGAGACAGAGCCCTTTCTGGGCAGTCTTGAACCCACACGGCTAATTCTTACTCATTCTAATTCACTTGCCCACACTTGCCAATTCACTCTAATTCTGGGGGTAAATCCAACACCTTTAAGCAGCTGTTACTTTGTTATATCTGGTCCCACAATATTACCCAGTCATTCCTTCTTGCTATAAAGACGCTCAATCAGAAATACATCCCGAACTGGCTTTCTTTTTTTTTTTTTTTAATTGTTTAACATTTATTTATGAGAGATAGACAGAGCTTCAGCAGGGGAGGGTCAGAGAGAGAAGGAGACACAGAATCTGAAGCAGGCTCCAGGCTCTGAGCTGTCAGCCCACAGCCCGACACGAGGCTCGAACCCACGAACCATGAGATCATGACCTGAGCTGAAGTCGGACGCTCAGCCGACTGAGCCACCCAGGTGCCCCCCGAACTGGCTTTCTTAAAAGGCTAGCTCTCTCACGAATCTGAAGTAAAAGTACGGCAGGAACATACAGTTCCAGGAAAGAAGTTGTCATACTAAATAGCTCTCACGCTCTTCCTTGACCCTGTCCGGTTTGGACCAAGAACCCCAAGTACAGGTTCACACTTCCAAACCCTAAGGCCTCTTCCCACCAGGAGTCAACAGGGAAGAACGCAAGCCGGAACCAGGAATGGAGCGGTTCATCAGTGGGCGGAGTCTCGGTTTGTGCTTTCAAGGCTGGGGCTCCCCATGTGTCATGAATCCCCGTCTCCCTCCTTCCCTCCTCTTTCAAGAGTCAACTGATTGGGGGGGGGGGACCTGGGGGGCTCAAGTGGTTGAGCTTCTGACTCTGGATTTCGGCTCAGGTCATGATCCCAGGGTTGTGGGATCAAGCCCCGCGTACCACTCCATGCTGAGTTAGACCCTGCTCAAGACGTTCTCTGTCTTCTCCACTCTCTCTCTGAAATTAAAAAGAGGGGCGCCTGGGGGGCTCAGTCGGTTAAGCATCCGACTTTGGCTCAGGTCGTGATCTCACAGTTCGTGGGTTCGAGCCTCGTGTCGGGCTGTGGGCTGACAGCTCAGAGCCTGGAGCCTGCTTCGGTTTCTGTGTCTCCCTCTCTCTCTGACCCTCCCCTGCTCATGATCTGTGTGTGTGTGTGTGTGTGTGTGTGTGTGTGTGTGTGTGTGTCTCAAAAGTAAATAAACATTAAAAAATTTAAAAAATATTAAACTAAAGAGAGAGAGAGAGACAGTCACTGATAGGTACCCTGTTACTAACCCCCCCGCCACGGGCAGCACTGTCCCTCCTCTCCCACTTTCCTTGGGCTCGTGTTGCTACGTCAACACATTTAGGGGATTTAAAAGGTTAAGGTAGACCTCTCACACTACACACAACTTCCTGCTTGTCCACCTGCGTTCCACCTGGTTGCTACAGAGATCAGGAGAGATTAAGCAGCAGGACGGAGGCTCATGTTAGTGGTGGGAGGTCCGAAGTTTACTGAGGAGAGGGCGGAGGCCCTTGGAGCTTCTCCCCACGGCGGCCCTCACACATCCTGTTGACCTGTGTGCGAAGGTCAAAGTCAAACACATGTGTTCCCAGGAGAAAAGTACACCTTACCACACCTAAGGATTTATACCTGTCCACAAAAATTATTTGTGAATCAATCGATGCTGACACACGGCATTCCCTGGGCCATCACGTCCTGGGCAGACGCACCGGGCCGCAATGGGCAGGCTACCTGGGAAGCGCTGATCCTGTTCACACACACAGACACACACACACACACACACAGACGCAGGTACGCACACATGCGTGCACGCACACGCTTCCTCGCGATCTCAGAGCCCATACCACACCCAGGGTGATGCATGCCATTTCCACCATTAGCTGGTCATTAACTGCAGGATAAAACAGGGCCCTGCACGCCTTTGCATTTCGTGGAGGCACCGCACTCGGTCCCAATGAAAGACAAACTTGGCAGCGCGGAACACCTGTCATAGATGGGCAATTTCTCGCCCAGGGAGGCAGGCCTAGTGATCTGACACTGCCTCGGGGGTGGGGGGCATCACAAAACTGCAGTATTAGCAGTATTTCAAAGTTAGGGGCTAATGAAATCAGAAACATCACTTGCGGGGGATAGGATTTGCCAAGAGCCACTTGTCAAAAAGGGGTCTGGGGCGAGGGAACAGGTAGGGTTCTGACTTGGACAAGCAGAGCATCACTTATAGCCCCCGCCGGTGTAGAGCCTCGGGCACATCACCGCCTCTCGCTGGGGGCATTTATGCAAATACACCCACACAGCCCTCCTCGGGAGCCTCTGTCCCCTGCCTTCCTGAATCCCAGCCTCCAATGCTGGCAACTGGAGTCCACATTAGGCTAACTCTCTCTTCTTTTGATGTAACCTGTTCTTGTCATTGGGAGCTTCTTTGTCCCTGGAATTGCAGAGTGTCACCGGGAGAGGCCCCCGTGCCTGTCTTTGCCCAGGTAACCCCGCCTGGGTGTCTGAGAGCCCTAATCTGCAAGCCCAGCTCCCTTTCTACCGGATCCGGAAACCCTGTATCATTTTCCTGCTAATGTATTTTTCACCTCTTCTCCGGTGTCCTTTTCTCCCCCAGATCTGTCCTCCACTTCTGTTTGTTTTGTAATTCACATCTTTTTTTTTTTTTTTGAGAGAGAGAGAAAGCATGAGTGTGAGCGGGGAGGGGCAAAGAAGGAGGCACAGAATCTGAAGCAGGCTCCAGGCTCTGAGCTGTCAGCACAGAGCCCCACGTGGGGCTTGAACCCACAAACCACGAGATCATGACCTGAGCCAAAGTCAGACGCTTAACCGACTGAATCACCCAGGTGCCCCCATATCATTCACATCTTAAAAATGGGGGCAGAGGGTTCTGCCCCGTGTACTAATTATATGAATTTCAGCAAAGACTACCATCTTTTTTCGGACTGTCGAGTGAATTTTTAAATGTATAAACCATGGGTTTTGTGTTTTGTTTGGTCTGGGTTTGATCCCAGGTCTCTTTTTTTTCCCCCCCTAACAGAATCTCCACAACAAGCCGCACAAGACCCTGTTACCACTGAGTTGGTCCTCTCCTCGGCCCCTCCCGAGCTCTCCTGCCCTGGGTGGTAACAGTCATTCAACTTGACCTTCCTTCCTCTGGCTGTGCAACCCTTGTAAACTAGCCGCTCTCTTTGGCTTGCTTAGAACGCTCTCTTTTCTCGGCGACCTGGCCGGCCATCCAGGATGTGAGCAGTGAGGTAAGAATACCAGTTTCCACACTGGAGGGCAAGCGGAGAACGGCCAGCTCCCGGGGCCCTTGGCATCACCATCCCAAAGGCAGAGCCTTAACACACCCCCAGCTGCCTGGGAAGCTGCCTTCCAAGGTCTCCCAGAATCGGAAGGCTTAAAAGATGGCCACACGTTTGCTCGTGATTTCATGCCCCAGCCACTGGGGCTGGGGTCCGCTCCCCTCCGCTCTGGCCCCGGGGTGGCCGCTGGACTGGGGCTGTGGCCCACGATGGCCTCGCTCCCCCGTCTGGTGGGTCATGCCGGCTCCCACTCGGATGTGGGGGACCAGCCCATGCACCTCAGTCTAAGGGTCTACTGAGTAGGGGGTTGGTGTGGGCGCAACATCTATAAGACTGACGACGTGAGTGGTGGTAGTACCACACTTTACTGAGATAGTCAGTGTCTTATAGACCAGGGGTGGTTACATCTTTTCTTTAATGATTACATAGTTCAAGGTCCTTGAAGTAAAGACAAGCTCCGGAAAGGGTCATTCTTAGCAGGGAAGAGAGGACAGGAGTAAATAACAGGAACAACTAAGTCACTACAAGGGAGGGGATTCCCTAACAAGAGTCTGTTTCTAAACATAAGATGAGCCTAAAGAATTCTCTTTGAGGAGTTTCACATTCCTTGAGGCCCCTCAGCAGTGACTCACGGGCAAGACGCTGATCCTTCAAGAAGTAAATCTTTGACAGAGGATTGTGTTTACTCCCAACAGCAGACAATGAGCCAGAGACAAAAACAAAGCAAGGGAAGGCTGGTGTCACTGATTGACCCAAGTTGATTCAAAGCCTGAAAGTATATGCCTCTTTGCAAAGCAACGAGAAAAGCACAGACAGGATGAAAGGAAGCCACATGTGCGGCCCAGGAGGCCAAGCGTTTCGGTCTTTAGACTCGTTCTGCAACTTCCCAAATAGTTCTCCTGCGCCCCGGAGGCCTAGCCAGCAACGGTCCCTATGCGGGAGGTTTTTTGGCCTCCTGGGCCCCAACAGTGTGGGCTTCCAGGTCGGCACGACCCCGGGCGGCCTTCCACCAGCGACGTGCCCGCTGACCCGGAGTTCACGTGTATGGGGCTGTTCTTACGCTGACCGCCAGGCGGTGGGCAGATACGGGTGGGTGGACACAGGGCTCCCCCAAGGACTCCGTCTTTCTCACAGCCCCTCGGGCTCTCCGTGACCTCGGCCCTCTTTACAAAGTTCATACTATCACCACTCCCGCGGTTCAAATGAAGGCCCTGGGGCACACGGAAATAAAGAGCTGAAGGAGCTCGTCCCAGCCCACACAGCGGAACTGAGATCGTGGCTTTGCCATCCACCTTCTGGAACATTCTGGAGGTATCCCCTTACTTGGCGTTCCTCCTTCCTTCCTTATCTCATCCACAGAGTTTGGGGGGGGTAGATAGAGGCTGGAGCTCACATCCCTGCCTCACTCTCTCTCTCTCTCTCCCCCCTGCAGCTGCCACTCTGAACTCCTAGGGCGGGCGGTGAGGCTGGCAGGTGAGGCTTGGCAAGGACATTCGAGCCCCAAGGGTTCACTGGGAAAGGAAGCAAGGAGGGTTTGGGGACGAGCTGCAAAGAGAACTTGCCTGATCTTGCGCTCTGGGAGAGAGGGCACCCCACAGGGGCTCCCAATCAGGGCCACTAGTTCACACTTCCCTCACTACACACCTTATGTACACACACACACACACACACACACACACACACACAATTTCAACGCATCCTCATTTCCTACGCCCAGCCCTCCTTGGGCACCTTCACAACAAATACAGTTACGTCCAAATGGTTGGTCATGTTGCTAGGCAGCAGAGACTGGGTTCCAAGTCTAGCCCCCAGGGCTGTCCATTAGAGGCAACACCACCGGGTTGTTTGCAGATGTACCTGTTTGCGGTCCATTTGCTAGTGTCCAAATGATACCAGTCCATTTGCTAATGGACTTTTATATAAATCACATCAGCAGCTGGCTGAGTGAACAGTGAGAGCGGGAGACAGATGGGGGGCAGGGGAGTGAATCAGAAGCCAACTATAATCCACACGGCTATCCGGCCACTGGAGTAGAGGTGGAGAAATGAGCTCAGATTTGCAAAAGAGTTAGCGTCAAGATGGCGAACGGCTTCCGTCTGGAATCCAAACTAATACAGCGAAAAGTTGGTGTGTTCACAGACCGAAAAGTAATAAATCACTATGATCTGTCCTGAAACAGTTAATGGGTTAAAATAAATACGGTATTACAGCAGCGCACGTAGATGAATGATCCAATCCTTGTAAGATCGGTCATTGTAACATTTGGGTCTCCTGCTGTTACCAAGACCAATTCCAATGTGCAAGAGTTTATCAGCGACACCGTGTGAGGTAAGTGGGCAGGTTCTATTGTCAAAACTAGTTTCTCGTGTCTTCCAGAATGACATTGATTTTTTTTTCAAGAAGTTGACATTTCCAAGAGGTTGAGGGGAAAAGGAACCTTCCCATTAATAGGTCTATAGAAAATAAATATAAAAAAAGAAACCTTTTAACTCTTGAAAAGCATTAGGCCCTAATTGTTTGAGTCACAAGTGCTAATCCGTACTGTGATCCAGAACATTCAGCTGACATTTAAAATTTGGTCATCACACGTGTTTTCTGTTTGCAAGCGCCATTCTACTCTGCTTCCTCTCAGTGCATAAATTTGTCTTTTCATAAATTCTTAAAATACAACTGGACAATTTTCATCACGGCTTTTTTTCCCCCATAAAACACTTAATCATCTGAAAGAAGTTTTGATTGAAATGACAACACCAGCCTCTGATACATAATTAGAATATCTAATAAAGTTTGATTAGAAACTGGCTTGAAATGCAGGCCACTTCAGATACTGAAAAATAAAAATTGATTTTAGTGAGAATGTCTTTTTGCAAAGATGCTTACACAAGATTGCTTCAGAACACGGAGCACTTGAAGTTTTAAAGTATTCTTGGTTTTATTTTATTTTATTTTATTTTTTTTAATTGTTTTACATTTATTTATTTTTGAAAGATACAGCGAGACAGAGCATGAGCGGGAAGGGGAAGAGAGAGAAGGAGACACAGAATCTGAAGCAGGCTCTGAGCCAGCGGTTAACACAGAGCCCGACGCGGGGCTTGAACCCACAAATTGTGAGATCGTGACCTGAGCTGAAGTCGGACACTTAACCAACTAAGCCACACAGGCGCCCCAAGTCTTCTTGGTTTTATAAAGCCGTAATCCATGTCATGAGTGAGAAGTATGTTTTAAGTTTATTTAAGAGAGAGAGAGGAAAGGGCAGAAGGGGGTTAGGGGAGGGAGCTAAACACAGAGCCTGACGTGGGGCTCGATCCCACAAACCATGAGATCATCACCTGAACCAAAATCAAGAATCAGAGGCTCAACCGACCGAGCCACCCAGGCATCCCAACTTTTCAAGATTTTAACTCAACTTAATGATGACCTTATATTTGTTTTTAAAAAATCTAATGAAGTGTATTTCACATGTAGACAAAAGAAAATACATTAACTTCTTATTTTAGAAAATTTCAAACATACACAAAAGTAGAAAGAATGGTGTAATGAACTCCCATTGTACAGCTCATTAATAAAAATTTATGTCATTACTAATATAATTGTCAACTCACAGCCAATTTTCTTTCATTGGTGCCTTCAGGCCCTCCCCACTTACAGCTCAGATTGGATTATTAAAAAAAATTTTTTTTAATGTTTTTAATTTATTTTTGAGAGACAGAGAGAGACAGCGCGAGAAGGGGAGGGTCAGAGAGAGAGGGAGACACAGAATTGGAAGCAGCTCCAGGCTCTGAGCAAGCTGTCAGCACAGAGCCTGACGCGGGGCTCGAACCCACAAACCATGAGATCATGACCTGAGCCGAAGCCGGACGCTCAACCGACTGAGCCCCCCAGGCGCCCCAAGACTGGACTATCTTAAGCAAACCCCATGCACCATATTGCTCCTTGGTAAAGACTTCAGTATGTCTTACCAGCAGGTTATAACTCTTTAAAATAAGCACAATACTATTACTGTATCTAAAAACATTAACAATTCCTTAGATTCACCAAATACCCAGTTTGCATTTCAAATTTCCCTGATTCAGCAACAGAATTTTAAGATAACAAATCAAGGGTGAAGCCAACACTGAGTTAAAACACCACTGCAAGACCAAAGGCACAGACTGGAAACGAAGGGTGGAAAAACATGTACCACGGAAATGGAACCGAGAAAACGAAGTCAGGCCAGCAAAACTTACATCAAACAAGAGAGACTTTAAAACAAAGACTGCAGGGGCGCGTGGGGGGCTCAGTCGGTTGAGCATCTGACTTCAGCTCAGGTCAGATCTCACGTTCGTGGGTTCAAGCCCCGCGTCGGGCTCTGTGCTGACAGCTAGCTCGGAGCCTGGAGCCTGCTTCAGATTCTGCGTCTCCCTCTCTCTCCGCCCCTCCCCTGCTCGCATTCTGTCTCTCTCTCTCTCTTTCTCTCTCTCTTAAAAATAGACATTTTTTTAAATTAAAAAAAAGAAAGACTGTAACAAGAGACAAAGAAGGATCTTACTTTATGATAATGATCAACCCAACAATACGACAGAAGAACTGTAAAAACCATTGCAAGAGACGGACTTCCTGAGCCCCTGGCCGGCTCAGGCCATAGAGTAAGTGAAGTGACTCTTGATCTTGGGGTCGAGAGTTCAAACCCCTGTCAAGCCTAGAGCTCATTAAAGAGACAGAGAGAGAGATAGATTTCAGCACGAGGGGCTCCACAGACTCAGGCTCCAATGAAATGGGTGAAGATGGGGTGCCTGGGTGGCTCAGTCGGTTGAGCATCCGACTTCAGCTCAGGTCATGATCTCACAGTTTGTGGGTTCGAGCCCCGTGTCGGGCTCTGTGCTGACAGCTCAGAGCCTGGAGCCTGCTTCGGATTCTGTGTCTCCTTCTCTCTCTACCTCTGCCCCACTCATGCTCTGTCTCCCTCTCTCTGTCTCTCAAAAATAAAATAAATATTAAAAAAAAAAAAAGAAGTGGGTGAAGAGTATAAGAAGACAACTATTTACAGTGTCTGGAAGTAGTCCTAAGAGTGTACACAAATAACAAAATATCTATTCAAGAAAATCCACTAAAATTCGAGAAGAGTGTATGGTATTTGAGCCCAAACTGCTCCCTCTC
>NC_043716.1:54031639-54034940 GCF_006229205.1 Suricata suricatta | reverse complement strand
AAAAACCCGTCAACCATATAGGGCCTAACCTCTTCCTAAAGGAACTGGCTTTATTAGCAACAGATGGTGAAGTTCAAGCTTAAGGGCGCTCTGGTGAAAGGCAACCAGGAGAAGACTGGTAGATTTGGTGAAGCTACAGGTTCAAGAGTAAGCCAGCTAGTTGGCAGGAGAGAACGAGGGAAAGGGACAGGTCGTGGGGGCCTCCTGAGTGGGAACACTACCCAAAGGAGCCTTCCAAGGAGCCAGTCTGTAGAGGACTTTCTGCCCCAGGGCATTGTTGTAAACCATAGAGCAATCAGATGGCAATTCGTGGAGTTCAACAGCTGGATCGGGTCAGGAAAGAGGTGTAGAGAGCCCAGGCCAGACCGCAGCCAACCCAGGGCGGAGTACCCCAAATCACCATCAAAGGTTTAACACTTCACGGGAATCGGGGTGGGAAGGGGGGGCGGGTCCTCCCTGAAATAAGCCAGCCAGCCACTGATCAAGCAAATAACAAACCTGGGATGGAGAATGGGGGTCCAGTACCCGAAGTTGCTAAGGTGTATTTTTAAAACTTTTCTAATGTGTCTTTATTTTTGAAAGAGAGAGAGAATGTGAGCAGGGGAGAGGCAGAGAGAGCAGGAGACGGAATCTGAAGCAAGCTCCAGGCTCTGAGCTGTCAGCACAGAGCCTGACGCGGGGCTCAAACCCATGAACCGTGAGATCATGACCTGAGCTGAAGTCAGACACTGAACCAACAGAGCCACCCAGGCGCCCCACTACAATATATTGTCTTAAATGTCCCATTTCCAACAAAAACGTAGGAGACAAGCAAGGAAGCAGGAAAGCATGACTCTGCTCTCACTCTGGAAACAGACCGCAGCAGGAAGTGCCTTGTGACAACGGCCAGAGGGTGGATTTCACAGAGATGGAAAAGTAACCATGAGAACAGTCAAGTTCCGAGGCAGGATTCGGATGAACAGGGTCTGCTCCATCGGGAAGGATGAAGGCCCTGCTGGCCTCAGAGGGGACAGTTTTCAGGGGGTAACCAGATGCAGGAAGCCACGGGCACAGACTTCCCCTACCCCTCCCTACGCCTCCCTACCCAGCGCGGAGCAGGGAGGGAGCTGCAGGTAACCTAGGAGCAGGAACCCACTGGGTGAAGGGAGCCCGTGAGCTGAACGTGGAGTGGCACCATTCTGTTCTTGAAGGAGAGACTCCGGGCAGCGCCAGGCCAGGGCACAGACAGCAGCGAAGAGGGGACAGTGCACAGGCATATTTTAGAGCATGAATCCAGGCTGGAGTTTTGCAGAGCAGAAAGCCAGAACTTTAGGAGAATCTGGGCTATCAGAAGAGATTACCTCGGATGATGCAGGGTCATAATCTTTCCCGCCTGGACACAAAAGTTTCGGGGCTGATGTGCTGGGAGGCCCTGGAGGGGAGAGACGGAGGCTGTGTGAGGCTGGGAACGAGGAAGGAGATTCCTGGGGAGGCGCGGGGAGGCCTCGGTCTGAGGGGGCGCCTGCGCGGCTCAGTGGGTCAAGCGTCTGACTCGTGATTTCAGCTCCGGTCATGATCTCACAGTTCAAAGGACTGAGCCCCACGTTGGGCTCCAAGCTGGCAGTGGAGAGCCTGCTTGGGATTCTCTCTGTCCCTCCCCTGCTCACACTCCCCGCCCAATAAATAAACTTTCTTTTTTATGTTTTTTTTTTTTTTTGAGAGACAGAGAGAGACAGTGGGAGCAGAGGAGGGTCAGAGAGAGAGGGAGACACAGAATCTGAAGCAGGCTCCGGGCTCTAAGCTAGCTGTCAGCACAGAGCCCGATGCGGGGCTCGAACCCATGACTTGTGAGATCATGACCTGAGCCGAAGCTGGACGCTTAACCAATTGAGCCACCCAGGTGGCCCCCAAATAAATAAACTTTAAAAAGGAAGGTGCAGGAGGTGGTCTGTGCTTGTTGACACAGATGGTAGGGGGCTAGCTCCCACACAGGAGGAGAGCACCCCCCCCATCCCTTAAGGCTGGAGTCCAGGCAGGTGGAGGCTGGACCTCGGTGAGGGCCAAGTTGGCAGGTTTAAAGATGAAAAGTTGGAGAAATTAATAGTTGGCTTTGAATGACACTTTAGATGAGATAGACATCATCTCACGGATGGATGGATGGATGGATGGATGGATGGATTTAACAGATATAGAGAGAACACTCCATCCAAACACCGTGGAATACACATTCTTTTCCAATGCACACAGGACAAACATCAGGCCACAACACAATCAATACGAAAAGACCAAAAATTAAAAAGAATTTTTTTTAAAGAAGAACTGAATAGTGGTTCACTTTTTCTCCATAAAGTAGAAGAGGCATTTACTGAAAGCAAGGGTGGGCGGACGCTTCCTGGGCTCAGAGAGAGGCCCGATGTCTGATTAACCGCTCACTGCAGGAAGAGAAGCCACGTCTACAAGGGCTCTGACGACCGAAAACCACAAAGTTGGAAACAGAAGACTTGAAACCAGCAACTCCATGCAGCTCCTGTCAAGGCGGGAGGAGGGGCAGCTGCTCTGAAGCAGTCCTGAAACACGGGCAAGACGCTGCCCTTGTCCAGTGCCCACCGGCACCCGGGCCAGGCGCACGTGGGAGGTGAGAGAACCCAGCCTGAATGACCCACTCCTGCCCACTGGCGTAGGCCCCGGAAGCTTCTCCGGATGGCCGCGCACCTGTTGCTACACCTACATTTGCTCCCCTACATGGGAAGAACAGGTGAGGGCGGCTCGTCCCTGGAAGGGAGAGGAACGCTCTCATCCCTGAAGATCTCATGAGGGTGGGGGTGGGGGGCAAAGGCCCCGGACACAGACTGCAGGAGGGCATTAGCCCGCCACTACTGCTCACTTCTGCAGAGGGCTCTGCTTCGAGACGCAGGGGGCCAGGGCTGCCCCCTCCAATAGGTGACGCCCTTTCTGGCGACAGCAGAGGCCTTGCCACACCTTTCAGGTGGTCCTCCTTCTGAGGTGAGCCTCCCGGCCACGGTCTCCCTGGCGTCTGGCATCCGGAAACGGCGAGTGGGGGTAGAGAGTGCGCAGTGCGCGGCCCACCCAGCAGGTGGCGGCGTCTCCCGGCGCCCCGCCCCCCTCGCGGGCCCCCAGGACCGCGCGCGCCTGCTCTTGACCGCGGCGGGAAGAGTCCCACGCAAGCCCCGACTCGCTTGGGTCCCCGCTGCCCAAGTATTCGGGACAGAGGGCATTTCCGAGCCCCGGAGAGCGACGCGTCCGCCCCCGGGACACGCCCCGCAGCCCCCGAGGGTGCGGCGCGCCCGGGCAGGAGCGGAGC
>NC_043716.1:54026940-54031539 GCF_006229205.1 Suricata suricatta | reverse complement strand
GTCCAAAGAACGGTGGAGACAACGACGTGGCGTTCCTGAGGGAGAAGAGGAAGGAGAGCAGGGGTTGGACTCGGCTCCAGGGGCTGACAAGGTCAAGGTCAAAGGTGTCATTCCTTTGATCCTCATTTGCTCTGATTTTTGCCCATCTCTCTCTTCGGAAACAAAAACTCATCTCATCAAAATGTGCCGCGCAGCTCTATAAACCCCAGAAATCGAGAAATCCCACGGCAACCGGCAGAAATGTGGGGTTTACAGAACAGTGAGATGGGGGAAAAACATGAAAAAGCTGCCAGCCCCCTGCCGCCTTCAGAGGGACCTCCCTGCCACGGGCCCCTGAGGCGGGCGTCAGGTCCCACACGCCCTGGTCCCCCTTCGCCTCGGGCTGGGGCTGTCCTGCCCCCCGGGCTCCTGCTGACGGCAGGCTTCGGTCTAGGCTTGTAGCCTGTGCTCTAGGGAAGCTGCCCTGTTTCTCCGAACTCTCTGCATCGGCACGGCAGACACAATCATAGTGATAATAATCGTACGGCACGGCATAGCCAATTGTTGGGAGGATTCAGACAGAGGATCTGTGATCTCTCATACGAAGTGTCCTCTAAGTGTCAGCTCTTGTTACCTAAAGGAGGAAGGAAAAGGGCCCTGTTGTGACAACCTCCATGACAATGTCCCTTGGGGAGGGAGGGAAGGAGCGGCGGTTACTCCTCCACCCTTCTCCCACCTCCCAGCCCACCCCCTGCATCAGGGAAGAGTGCAAACGCAAAACGGAAGGTATAGGAGCCTCTGCCTGCACCGAAGGGTGTCAGGCTTCTCCCAGACTCCCGCCTCCTCCCCAACCCACGGAGAAGCAGGTGGGGAGGATCTGGGGCGGCTGTTTGCCGGGAAACAAAGGCCTTTTGTTACTTGCTTCTGAGGCGCCAGCGAGCTTGTGACCTGCCTCACTTCAGGTTCCATGAGACCCAGAAGCGGCAGCCAGAAAGAGCTGGAATGGCCCCACCCTCCCCCCTCTGATGGCCACCTGCCCCCGCACCCCAAACCTGTAGTTCCCCTCCTCAGCAGGACAGGACCCTCTTTGAAGAAGGACGGGGACCACAGTACTCAGCCTCAGGGGCAATGAGAACCCCCAGAGAGCCCAAGTAACTAGTTAGTATCCTGTGATCTAGTAACTTCCCTAGATCACAGGATGCGTGAGGCTTCAGACCCCATGCCTGCATCCGGCAGGAGGAGCTCCCCAGGTGGTTCTAGTGAGGCAGGGGACAGGTGAGGGAGATGCTGGCCAGGGCGGCCTTGGGGACCCGAGGGACAGGGGTGCAGGGGTGAGGATGGAGAGCCCTCACCCCAAGTCTGTTTCGCTGCCCCGAACACCCCAGCCTCAGGAAGCCCTGCTCCTCTCCAGAGCGCCCCCCAAGTGTTCAGTGACTTCTCCCAGCCCCTTCTTCCTAGGAGTCCAAGGTTGTCTAGATAACCTGTCTGGAGAGCCAGGAAGGAGGGAGGAAGGGGGCCGGCCCACGTATGTCCCTCTCGGGTGCTCTCCTGGCCTGATGAGGAGTAAGGACCTTGTACAGCGGTTCTTCCCTGCCCTGGATACGTCCCAAGACCCCCAGCAGATGCCTGAAACCACAGACATTCCCGAACTCCGTACAGGCTGGGTGCATTCGGGCTCTGTACCATACCGTGTTTTCCCCCTACATCCATGTATGTATGATAAAGTCGACTTTACACATTAGGCACAGAGCGTCACAACAATAATTAATAATAAAGTAGGACAGGGGCGCCCGGGTGGCTCCGTCGGTTAAGAGGCCGACTTCAGCTCAGGTTATGATCTCGCAGTTCGTCAGTTCAAGCCCCGAGCTGGGCTCTGCAGAGCCCGGAGCCTGCTTTGGATTCTGTGTCTCCTTCCCTTTGTCTGCCCCTCCCCAGCTTGCAATCCGTCTCTCTCTCTCTCTTTCAAAAATAATTAACGTTGACTTTTTAAAAAAGAATAAAATGGAACAATTCTAACAATGTAATATAATGGCAGTTATGTGAATGTGGTCTCTCCACATTCAGTCCTACTGGACTCACCACTCGGGTGATGACGTGAGGTGACAAAACAGAGCATCCCAAGTGGTGAGGTGGGGTCCAGCGGGGCATTGTGACGCATCACTCCTACTGACCTCGGACTCTGTGTCAGAAGGAGCATTATCTGCTTCCAGACTTGGCTGGACCGGGGGAGGGGGGAACTGAACCCAGGGAAAACCAAACTGGACATAAAGAGATACTATTGGAGTGCCTATTTCATAGGACCCAACCTATTCACGTTAGATCATATTCTTTATTTTTTAATTTTTAATGTCTTATTTATTACTGAAACAAAGAGAGAAAGAGCATGAGTGGGGGAGGGGTAGAGAGAGAGGGAGACACAGAATCCAAAGCAGGCTCCAGGCTCTGGGCTGTCAGCAGAAATCCCCACACGGGGCCCAAACTCAAAAGCCCTGAGATCATGACCTGAGCCGAAGTTGGATGCTTAACCGACTGAGCCCCCCAGGCGCCCCCCTCAGTTAGATCATATTTTTTGGAATTTTTTTGGTCCTCACGTGTCCTTTCTTTTACAAAATAATGTGGGGGCACCAGGGTGGCTCAGTTGGTTAAGTAACCAACTCTCGATGTCCGTTCAGGTCGTGGTCTTGGGGTTTGTGGGACTGAGTCCAGCATCGGGCTCTGTGCTGACAGTGCAGAGCCTGCTTGGGATTCTCTCTGTCTCCCTCTCTCTCCCCTCCTCCCTCCCCCCTCACACTCAGTGGCTCTCTCCCCTCTCCCTCTCAAAAAAAATAAACTTAAAAAAAACCCTCTCAATGTTAACAACATATGGTAACTGGCAGGTAAATAAATGGCGGCCTCTATCTGTCCTCATCATCGGCCCCGCCCTCCCCATAAAAAAGTTTTTTTTTTTTTTTTTTAAACAAGTCTAGATACCCAGATGCCTGGAAACTGCTGACCCGGATTCTACTGCCATGGGTAAATTCCCGGGCAGGATTCCACTCTCGAACCTGCAATGAGAGCCCAGCCTCAGGCTCAGAAGATGGGGTGCCAGCCCCCTTCCCCCCCACCTTCCAGGCCAGGCCATCTGCTTTTCCACCCCTGCTGGGGAGCTCCGTAGCCTGCCCCAGCTTCCCATTCGGCTTCCCACCTAGCCTCTCCGGGCACCAATTATCCACCTCCTCCAGCGAGGCCCTCCGGGCTGCCCCTCGGGGTTAGCCAGCCCCCCAAACAGAAGGGGCTGCGATGCTCCTCACTTTCTAAAAGATGAAAGACCTTTAAAAACTTCGTTGCGGCATAATGGATGTTCAGCAACCTCATATTTAAAGTTTGAGACACTTTCCAAGGATGTTTAAATGTGTTTCAAAACATCTATGTAAACTTCACAAGGCCTCTTATTCGGTGCTTCTCCTTATGCAACTTCCGGCTGCCCGCAGATGAAGTCAGTCCAAGTATCGCTGCAAGCGCGGCCTTTGTTCTAAAGGGCCTGGGCGCCGAACGCGGTGCACGTGTTTTCTATTGTTTTGCAACTTCAGGTGCCTTTTGACCCCGTTTCCCGAGAACAGACACCGATTTTGCTTTCATCCCACTGTGCCCGGAGCGAGGCTTGGGGAGGACGGCGCAGGTGGGAAGGCGCTCCGGAAGGGAAAGCCTGGGCGCCGCCGCGGCTGGTCGGCGAGAGCCGGGGGCCCTAGCGGCCTCCCTAGTCCAGCCTCGGGCACAGCTCGACGCGCCGCCCGGACGTAAAACCAAATCCTCTCGGGGCGTCCTCAGTACCTGGCACCACCGCCCACCACACGCAGGCTCGCGGGAGGGAGTGGGGCCGGGAGGAGGCTCGGGGAGGGGTGCGGCCCCGAGTCCGTCCGTGTTCCCGGGGAGTCCGCCGCCGTCGCGGGGCCGCGCCCAGACGGTCCTTGCGGCGCGCGGGGGACAGAAGGGAGCCGGGCGCGGGGAGAGCAGGGACGGAGCGAACGGGAAAGGCGACCCGCCACCGTCAAGCTGAGGATCCCGTCGAAGTTGGCACCCGGACTTCGGTCCCTTCCCCAAAAGCAGAGTCGGAGAAGTGGGCCGTTAGCGAGGGAGAGTTCCCGACAAAAACGGGGCTGTTTTTATCGGATTCCAAGTCTGGACAATAGGAAGTTTCTAACCAGGGCCGGAGGGAACTAACGCAGAAGCCTTTGGGGAGCCAGGGGCCGGCGCCCCAGGTGCGAGGTCCTTCTCGGACCCCCGCAAAGCCTGTGGGGACAGGGCAGCTCAGGGCGAACGCCCGGGTGGAGGCTCCGGGGACAAAGGGCCCCCGACCCCAGGGAGGCCAAGGCAGCGGGCGTCACTGAGGGGGCGGGGCGCCCCGCGCGTCCCCTGGGAGTCCCCTGCGCCCTTCCGCTCGGACCGCGCCGCAGCCCCTACCTGGCTCCAGACCGGGGCCCCGGGTAGGGCCCCGCCGCCGAGGAGTACAGAGCGAGGAGGATCCCCGAGCAGGCGGCCGTGAGCAGGAGCAGCAGCCAGAAGAGCGGGCCGCGCGGGGGCCCCATGCAGCCCTCACCCGCGGGCGCCCCGTCCGCCGCCGTCCCCGGCGGAGGGGAGAGG
>NC_043716.1:54023456-54026840 GCF_006229205.1 Suricata suricatta | reverse complement strand
ACCCACATGACCTCCCTCCTCTTAGTGCCCCACCTTGCCTGGCCCCCACAGCCATCCACTCCACCCTGAGTCTACTGAATGACTCCGAGAGCTCCAAGCTGTTCGCCGCCTCCAGGAAGCCGCTTTCAAACTGCATTCGCTGTGCAGTGGTGGGGAACGGAGGCATTCTGAATGGTTCTCGCCAGGGTCGGAACATCGATGCCCATGACTACGTGTTCAGGTATGTGGGCCAGGAGCCGGCGGGGGGGGGGGGCGCAGGCGGTGGGAAAGGAGCCGGAAAGGGGGCCAGCCCCCAGCCAGAGCCGCTGGGGGAGCCCTGGGGCAGCCCCGGCCTCGGGCCATGTGAGAGCAGCCCGGACAAAGGCATATATGCAGACAGACTCTGGAGATGGAGTGTGGGTGCCGCTTGCCGGGGGGGGGGGGGGGGGGGGGGGGGGGGGGGGGGGGGGGGGGGGGTAGGAGCCGCCACGCCGGATATGCCCATTTCACCGGGCATCCCTTGAGGTCTGGAGGGGCGGGAATGGGGCCGGTGGCACCCTGGGCAGAGAAGCCTGGGATCAGACACAGCAGATCCAAGGTCAGACACTGGGACCCTGACGAGGCTGATGAGCCTCTGTTTGGACCAGACTCAATGGCGCTGTGATCAAAGACTTCGAGAAGGATGTGGGCACCAAGACTTCCTTCTACGGTTTCACTGTGAACACCATGAAGAACTCCCTCATCTCCTACGGGAGCCTCGGCTTCACCTCTGTGCCACAAGGCCAGGTGAGGCTTCCGATATGGGCGTGCAAGGCCGCGGACGGTCAGCGCCATTGTCCCCAGGCCCCCTCTGTGGGGCTTTAAACCATGGCCCCAGCCCAGTAGACGGAGAGGTCGTGCCGGGATCCTGGGTGCATGTGATGGGGCCACTGAAGTGGGGGGATCTGGGCAGGGACACCCATAGTCCCAGGCAGAACTGGCCGCCTCTGGAGGAGAGCGCGAGTGGCTAGTGTTTCCTGAAAGCGTAGGAGGTGCCCGGCACCGTATATATGCCAAGTCAGTCCCATTTTACAGCTAAGGAGACTAAGGCCACGGTGCCCTTCATTCAGCAAGGCAGCAGCAGGGCCCAGGCTTCCAAGAGGCCCCACCCCAGAACCCACGCGATGCACAGGGGAAGGGTATTTACTGAAGTCGTCACAGCTGCCCATTTCCAGACGCAACGTGCCTGCCCAAGGCCCCACGCGGCTGAGATCATGAAAACCAGGCCCGTCTGGCCACGTTAGTGCCAGAGCTGTCTCCCATTTCCCTGAACTGCCCTCCAGGACGATGTGCGCCTTCCCGATCCCACAGCGGCCTGTGGGGCTGAGCCGCATGCCCGGGGGGTGGGGGGGGCAGAACTTGAGGCCACCAACTGCCTCCAGCTCCTTCAGCCACACCCATTTGTGGGAACCCTGCCCCTCCCTCAAGGGCGGTCAGGGTGACACCTAAAGAGAGGAGATCTCAGGATAAGGTTGAGTTTCTAGAAGCTTCCTCCTCGGAGCAGGAAATTCAGGAGTGTCCTAGCCACAGTAGGGCCTCTCCTAGCTCGTGATAAAATGAGAGGGAGCAGCTTTGTTTGTGCTGTGGCCACACCACCTGTAGGAATGATCTCACTGTGTTGCTAACTTACCCCAGACTTAGTGGCTTTTAAACAGCAAAGATTTATTTCACAGTTTTCAGGGGGTCAGGGATCCGGGAACAGCCTGGCAGGGTGGTTTTGGCTCAGGATCTCACGGGTTTGCCAGGATCAGCCAAGGTCACGGTGCCTGGGGGGCTCAGTGGGTTAAGCATCTGACTTTTCCATTCAGGTCATGGTCTCACGGTTCATGGGTTCAAGCCCTGCTGACAGCACAGAACCTGCTTGGGATTCTCTCTCTTTCAAAATAATAAACTTAAAAAAAAATTTTGAGGCCAGAGTCAGGAAGGCCCCTCGCTAGGCTCCTTGAGTGTCCTGAGGCCATGCAGCTGGCTTCACCCCAAGACATTGGTCCCAGGGACCAAGGAGGCTGCAGTGTCTTTTGTGGCCTGGTCCAAGGTCACGTGCCATCATCACTTCCGCTTCTTTCTATCCATTAGTCGCTCAAGGCGACCCTGAGTTAGCTTCTCCACTCCGGAAGAGTGCCGAAGGCTTTGGGACCGTGGACTAAAACTGCCGTGGGACCTGAGAGTGGGGATTCTCGGCAGAGAAGAGGAATTCTCCCGTCAGGACGGGTGGAGGGCTGAAGCCAGATGCCGTCTTGTACAGACGGGCAGGGGTGGGGGGTGGCGAGGGGACTGGCTCAGTGCCTCTGTTGCCCCAGCAGGACCTGCGCTACATCTTCATCCCCTCTGACATCCGTGACTACGTGATGCTGAGATCGGCCATTCTGGGTGTGCCTGTCCCTGAGGGCCCTGATAAAGGGGACAGGTGAGCAGCTGCGCGGGCACAGCGTGCGGTGGTGCTGGGGTCACCCCCCTGCTTGCTCCTGGGGCCCACTCTCAGGTAGGGAGAGTGGATTCTCTTCAAGAATCCTACGGGGTATTCGGCAATTAGACTCTTTTCTCTTCCCCACAGAAAAGCCCAGGGGACCCTGCTGGTCCCCAGGAGCCTGCCTGAAGGGCCGCTTTCTGAATGGAGCCGGCAGGCCGGGCTGATCAGCTTCCGGCTGCTGTCCCCATCAGCCACGCGGCCCCCCGCCCACGGCATTGACTGGGCCTGTCCTCTCCTGACTCTGCTGCCCGGCTGGGCACATTGTGTCTGGGAGCTGGGGGTGGAGGGGGGCCGCCTGGTGTCCATACCTCTGGTCCTGGTGGACAACCCCATAGCACTGTGCCCATGTAATGAGAGAGCAGGTGGCATGGGCCCAGTGTCCCACAGAGACAGAGCAAAGAGCACTCTGTCTTCTCTCTCCGGCCTACCTGGGCAGCAGGCCTGGGTCCTGCTCTTCTGAACCACGTCCCAGCCTCAGCTGAGCCTTCTCGCTGTGGTGCTGGGACAATCCCTTGTCCCCCAGTCAAGTCCTTGCAAACCCATGCCACCTCTGCAGCCACCAGGGCCAGCCCTCCTGTCTCAGTGCTCCTGGAACATGTCACCCACCCCGAAGAGAGCCGCTTCTGAGGTCCTTCGGGGTTAAGTCCCCAAAGGCCCTGAGCCGCTCGCACTGGCCCCCCGCTGCCCCCCTCCCCTGGTGCCACCCAACAATGGCTCGTGATGCGGCACCTGGTCATGAGAACAGGCTTTGTGACACGGGCGGGACTGGGCTCTTGGGGGGCCGGCTCAGGGACATCAGCTGGGTGGTCACGTGCCTCCCCAACACCAATGAGCTCCCCCTCCCACACCCCCATTCCATCCCCTACCCAGTCCCCCTCCCAGTCCCGGTCCAACCA
>NC_043716.1:54009071-54023356 GCF_006229205.1 Suricata suricatta | reverse complement strand
CTCTCAGTGGATCACGACCCGGGCAGAAATCAAGAGTCAGACCCTTAACCAACTGAGCCACCCCAGGCACCTTGCCCCCCCCCCCACTTGTAAAATGTGGAGTCTGAGATAATTGTGGGGCTGAGAAAACGTGTCCAGGAGCACAGTGGCTGACGCTGGCGTGAACTTGAACCGTGTCTTCAGCATGGCATGGGGCGGGCTGGGGGAGGAGGGGGATGGTGCTTTCCCGAAGTCCCTTCCCTTCATGGATCTGTTTGTACCTGGCTCAGCAAACACTAACTCAGTGCCTGCCTCGTCTAGGTTAGTGCTTACGGATTCATCACAAGCAACTACTGGAAATTTTCTGACCACTACTTTGAGCGAATAAAGAAGCCGCTGATCTTCTACGTGAACCACGACCTGTCCCTGGAAGCCACCTTGTGGAAAAGCCTGCACAAGGCCGGCATCCTCCGGCTGTACCAACGCTGACCCTCCAGGACTCAGAGCCCTGGTTCCCGCAGAGCTGTGGCCCACGCCCCCTACGCGGCTGGAGCGGCCCTGTCTCTTCTGTCTGTGAGAAGGGCACCAACATCCCCTCCTCTGGAGGGCATGAAGAGGTGGACTTGTGACCGTTCCTGGAGCGTGTTCATGGCGGGACACCCCCATCTTGGTCTTGATTCCAAGACTCCCTACGGGGTCTGAGACGGAATCCCCACTCTGGAGAAGGAAGGAGCGCTCTGCTGGGCATTTTGCAGCAGGAGGAACACCAGAGCAGACTGTGAGCGTCCCCAGCAAAGGGCCAGCCTATTTCAGAGTGGAGGATCTTCGAAGCCAGCAGCTGGCCCCGGGCCACCGGAGGAGGCTGGCGGAGCGGCCGCCACATCCCCGCTGACTGCAGCAGCCCGGCGTGCACGCTCCCCAGCCAAACCTCCCGCCAGCATGTCCAGCTCAGACTCCAAGTCAGTTCGACTCTTAAGACGCTCCTGCACCACCTGAGGCCACCCACTTCCTTCTGCCCAGGGATGTGACAGGACCGGAACAGGCAGAATGTAATCTGAAGCCAGTTAATTGCATAAATGATGGATGACCACTTTTGTCTTTTTTGTGTGTTGGGGGGGGATGGGATGTGGGGCAGGACTGTGGAGGGCTTAGCATGCATCTCAGAGAACCCAAGAACCGTGGGCAAGTCCTGGCATTGACAGGGGTCAAGTGCACAGAAGGCCACCTGCCTGAGGGAAGTCCCCCTGGAAAGTGACCACTGCCCTGCCACCCGGATGTCATCAGGTGCTGACCCCCCAGCTTCACGTCAGGGCTTTAATGAATTTGGACTCGGCTGATAAGCAGTTTCATTTTAGACCAATTACACGGGCTTCTATGGAAGATAAAGTCTCCTCGGCTGGTTACCGCCATGTAGCCCCGAAGCCCCGATTTACTGGCTTGATGACTAGTCTGATCGGCCAAGGCTGGGGCTGGAGCGGGGTGGTACCCACAGAGCCGGCTGGCAAGAGCCTTCCCAGCCTGGCACGGACCACTGGCCAGTCCACCAACACCCAGGAGCTAGGCTCTGGCTCTGGTTTTGGAAGGTAGACCCTTTCAGCATGTTTAACAAGGATGGGAACCGTCCCCAGAATCAAAATTCTATTTCAGAAATTCAGACGGGATTGAGACCTGGGCTTTCATGAGGGAGGCATGAACTTGAACCCACGGCTTCCAGATGTCAGGGAACAGCTTACACTGGGAGGCAGGGGCGAAGTTCAGACAGAACAGGAGGCCAAGGCCTCTCCCCACTTCGGCTTGGCAACAAGGGTCCCAAGCAGGTTTCTCTGGAGACAATAAACGGTCCAGGCAGAACCCCCTCGGATGTGGGATCCGTGGTACGGAGTCAGCCCACCCTGGGGTCTGATACAGTGACCTTCACGTGACTGCCTTGCTAAGCCACACGGTCCGAGTTAGGACTTCTGACCCCCTGTGTCCACAGCACTTTGTCCCTGGTCCTGTCACCTCTGCAGCCATCAGAACCTGTCAATCTTGTCAGATGTGACAGGCGCTGAAGTTGTGGGTGGCAGCCCGTTAAGAGGGGCAGAAAATCAATTCAGTGAGAAACAGAAAACATCAGGGGCACCTGGGGGGCTCAGTCGGTTAAGCCTCTGACTTCGGCTCAGGTCATGATCTCCTGGTTCGTGGGTTCAAGCCCCGCATCAGGTTCTGTGCGGACAGCTCAGGCCTGGAGCCTGTCTTCAGATTCTCTGTCTCTCTCTCTGACCCACCCCTGCTCACCTTGTCTCTCTCTCAAAAAAACATAAAAAAAAAACCCACCAAACCACCACACATCTGACCGCGTCCTGTGTGAACTGTGAACCCGTTATTGGTGTTCCGTGAAACTTTCACTCAGGTTACGACACGATCAGCCGAGTGGGAATAAAATCCCACTATGCGGGTCCCAAGGTGAAATCCACGATGTTCCACAGTCCGTTTCTAAACACTTTTATTTGTGCTTCAAAACTTAAGTCCAAGACAGAACTTCTCGGAAATTCACCCTGAGAAACATCCTTCCAGGACGAGCACCGGCCCCCCCCCCCCCGGTCCCCGCCCCCGAGCACAACAGGTTCATGTTCACCGCTCTCTGTGCGCCACCACTGCGTCCCCGCCGACGGGCGAGTTCTGCCCACATCAGCGAAACCGCGGCATTCTAGATGTTCTCAGCCCTGCCCTGGCGAACTGCTGGACACTTTCAGGGATAAAGTCACTCGTTTTCTGTGGCTGCTTTTCCGAGACGAAGGCCAGCTCCGTGTCACGCTCCTCTGGGGGGTCACCTCACGGGCATCAGCGACGACGCGCCGCTCCGCCCGGCATCACTGCGCAGAGAGTCTGCAAGACCAGAGGACGACCAGGTGACTCACACCTGAAGGCTTCGCTTAAGGACCCTAATTTAGAGAAGAAAAGGCAACGGGAGCAGGTCATCCCAACCAAGCACGGGCCCAAATGTCGCACGCACCACCGGGCAGGCCTCGCGGTCCCAGAGGGCTCGGAGCTGCTGCTCAAAGGGACCAGGGAGCGCCTGGCAAGCGGCCAGTCTGGACACATTCACATCCGACCCTCTGGGGGTAACACGTTTTCAAAGTCAAACCCAAAGGTCAACAACGCAAGTCCCTCGGAGCAGCCTACCTACTGGGCAGCAGCTGCACCGCTGGAAGGGGCTCCCCGCCCCCCATCCTTCTCCCTGGTTTTACTTCCAGACTGGAAGCTGCAGGCGCCAGTTTAAATCCCACCCCAGGGGCGCCTGGGGGGGCCCAGTCCCTTAAGCGTCTGACATCGGATCAGGTCACGATCTCACTCACAGGTTCTAGCCCCACATCAGGCTCTGGGCTGACAGCTCAGATCCTGTGTCTCCCTCCCTTTCTGCCCCTCCCCTGCTCACTGTCTCTCAAAAAAAAAAAAAAAAAAAAAAAAAAAAAAAAAATCCCACCCCAAATCCAGCTTCCTTGGGGAATGAACAAATATGTGACCTTAAAGGGCCCACACATACCTCCCAACACGAGCAGAAAATGGCAATCTGCCCACTTCAAGCCTGGCATTTAAACGGGAACAGGGCCAGACGCAGGCCTGGCCCAGCGCCTCTGTGCCACTTTCTCGCTCACATGCCAGCAGTCCCGGGCCTCTGCCACCAGAGGCAGCTCCGGCCGGTCCTGTGGCGAGGGCATGAAGGGAGTTAACGGGAGCTCCCTGTCCCTGGAAACAAAGCACCTGGAGACCAGACAGCTCCGCGGGTGCCCCGGAGGGCCTTTCCTGAATGTCACGCTGTGGTGCCGAGGTCACGGTCCCCGTGCACTCACACTGCCGCCGCTGGCAGATGTCCGACATTCCCGGCTGTTCCAAAGGGTGCTTTCATTTCCTTGAAATGTGGGACAAGCACCCTTTCATCGCAGCGAAGAACGTGACCCCAAACCACTTGCCCACGGCCGCCGCCTCCTCCAGCCCGCACCGGCGGCATGCTCACCCAGGGAACTAGAGCGCAACCGGGCGGCGTCCCAGGGGCAGATGGAGGAGGCACGGGGCTCGGCCCTGCCCCAGGAGTCCATGCAGGTTGATCCCCGATACAGCCTGAACTGTTTTCTTTTTTTTAAGTTTTTACTTATTTTTGAGAAAAAGAGAGCGTGCGAGAGGGGAGGGACAAAGAGACCGAGAATCAGTACAGAGCTCAGGGCAGAGCCTGACACGGGACGTGAACTCATGAACTGAACGCGGAGATCATGATCTGAACCCAAGCGGAGTTGGGAGGCTGAACCGACTGAGGCGTGCAGGCGCCCGGAGCCTGAGCTTCTGAGAGCCCCGGCCAGACCCCAAAGCCTCAGAACAGACGGGTTTCCGCTCAGCCCAGGTTTTCAGACAGGGATAACTGACCATCATCGGCTTGTGGGGCTTCTTAGGAAAACGAAGACAGACCACAGAGCACCGGGAAGGGCTTCACTTACTTCGCGCGCTGCACACACTGAGCAGGAGGGCAGGCCTGTGCAGGCTCCCTGCTGCACGGCACAACCCCAAACCTGGGGAGGAGGACGACCTGACACACGGGCCACGTCTGGTGCACACCGGGGAGTCTCCACTCCAGGCCAGGCAGTGGATGCAGGCTGCTGCTGGCATCTGCTTCTGGAGGATCAGAGACAGAGGCGGAGGCCGTGCCTGGCGAGGAGAAATGCAAGAGGAAAGTCTGCTCAAGGCCTGCACGGTAGGGCTCAAGCAGCTCCCTTTCAAATGAGACCTGAATTTCCCAGAGAGCAAACCTGGGAACTGAGTTTCAGACATCCACGTTCCACACAGAAAGGCCTTTTGCCTTCAGACAGGGATAACTTTACATCATCATGGACTCAGCTCCCGCCAACCTGCCAGCTCACCGGGCTGACACTTATAAGCAAAGGCGGATTACAGGTTTTCCTACCAAACTCTGCTTCACTCCCTCCAGAGTGTTCACAAACTTTAACCTTCCATCAAGGGTAAAAACCGCTGACACCTAGTGCCTAGATGTACCCAGCATCCCAGACCGGACTCTTTGACACTTCCTGCCCTTTAGTTTTATTTAATGTTTATTTTTGAAAGAGAGAGAAACAGAGCAAGAACAGGGGGAGGGACAGAGAGAGAGGGAGACAGAATCCGAAGCAGGCTCCAGGCTCTGAGCTAGCTGTCAGCACAGAGCCCGACATGGGGCTTGAACCAATTAACTAGGAGATCATGACCTGAGCTGAAGCGGATGCTCAACAGACTGAGCCCCCAGGCGCCCCAGGCCCTTTTAAGGCCGGGATCTGCCTCAGCAAAAGTGCCCGAGAACTCAGTGTGCGGCTTATCTTCCGGAGTTAGTAAAATGCCCCCGACAGTGCGGTCACTTCCTCCAGGCAGCCCGGTCAAGGCCGGCTGTACACAGGGAGCCTGCTGCCAGAAGGTCATTTCTCCTTCACTCACCTCTGCGTACGGAAGGATGCACAGAGCAAGATCGGTTTTTTAAGTAGAGGATTACGGATCTGCCTAAAGAGCTTAAAAATAGCCGGGGCTATAATCTTGCTGCAGGAAAAGTCCCTGAGCTAAAAGGAGATCAGATGGTCTGATTTCCCCTGAACAACTGTTCTCGGACGGCCACACAATTCTTGGGCTCAGTCCAGGGCCGTGCACACCCGTGGCTGGAGCTGTGCATGTTAACACGGTATAGGTAGTTCGGACACATGGCCAGGGCTGGAAAGCACGAACACTGTTTTACAAAGAAATACAGCTCTGGCTTTCAAGTTCACCTGATACAAGGTTTCCTCCACCTCAGCTCTGGGGTTCTGAGATAGTCTTCCTCGTGGGGACGGTCTTGCGCCCTGCAGGACACCGAGCAGCATCCATTAGACCCCGTTAGCATCCTCCAACCCCAGCAGAGAACCACTGGTCTAATCGGACCTCAATTACTTCTCAATGAGACTGAAAAGTGGTGTTAGCACCCCCACACAGTCTGCCATACTTTTATGTTTCCTTAAAAACAAAACAAAACAGAAAACCGTTGTATTAACTCTAAGCCTTAGGTTTCTTTACTCAGAAGCAAAGAAAAAAATAACTACTACACATAAGACTTGTTATAAATAGTTTGGCGGGAGACCGCTAGGCCAGGAGCCTAGCGGAGTTCCACACCTCTTGCCTTCCCCGGGCAGGAACAATCCTGGGAGGCTTACATCCCCGAAATCTGACAGATGGGACACTAAAGGGATCCTAACTTACCCAATTCTGTCAAAGAGCTTAAAAAAACACAAAACCTTATTTCCAATAGAAATTTCATCACAAACACCCTTACACTCCATGGTTTTCACCCGGGCACCCGGGTGGCTCAGTCGGCTAAGCACCCTCCTTTGGCTGAGGTCGTGATCTCCCAGTTTGTGAATTCTGGCCCCTAGCCACCTGTTGGATTCTGCGCAGACAGCTCTGAGCCTGCTTTGGATTCTGTCTCCCTCTCTCTGCCCCTCCCCTGCTCATGCTCTCTATCTCAAAATTTAACAAATATTAAAAAAAGGAAATAATTAAAAAACCCAAAACTTAACTTTTAGGACTTAAAATTAAGTTTAATTAAAAATTAAGTTTTTATTTAAATAATCTCTAAGGGAGACACAGGCTGAGCCTCAAGGCTCAGAACTTTTCAGAAAAGATGTCCGTTCACACAAGGATCACTTTGAATCCTGCACAAACATTTCCAACCCCCCCCAAAACCCATTCCCGAAGACCCTTCCACGCCCGTACGCAGCAACCATTTTGATTCCAAACAGCGACACCTAGTGGTCCCAGACCACACTGGCACAGACCCCGCTCATTTCCGGATTCTGGGTCCATTTTTCTCACCTTAACTGGAATTTACGCCCAAATGTGTGTCCATAAAACTAAATTTAAAATCAAAATCCGGTGAGGCGGCCGTACGTGACAGGCCTTCACACCATCTCGACTTCCTCACTTCTGGTGACCTCCCAGGTCCTGCCGGCACGCATTCTTACTCGTTTCGGGGCTCCATCCGTCACTTTGAAGCTTCAACCTGCAGGTGTGCGGCTCACGGGCTCCGCAGATGCCAAAGAGAAGCCTGTGGGGAAAGAAAGGTGAGCATGGGAGGTTCGCTGTAACATGAGGACTTTCCAAAACCCTGCAATCCCATTTACGGCTAACTGTTGGGATGGGGACGTCCTCAAGTCCCTCCTGCGGAAGTACTCGGGTGCCGGCACGCGGTGGCCGTGCGGCTCCCAGGGCTGCACAGGCTCTAAGACCCTCCCTAAAAAATAACGGCTTGAAAGAAGGGCTTGAGCTCTCTCCATCCAATCACTAACCCTCGAACCATTCCGAAGGCGTTCTTTCACTCAGCATCCCTGCTAATCCCAACCAAGGTAGAGGCGACCCCGGCTTATCGAGGCCAAGCGAACCAGCACCGGGTCAAGGAAGACCCCATTTCCCCACCACCGAAGCCTTACCACCACCAAAGACTCGAGACTGTTCGTCCCGTTCGGGCCAGGCAGAAGCAGTCATGACTGCCAGCCACGCGGCCTGCTTCTAAGAGAAGGCGGAGTCGCGCTTGTGCGCAAGTCTTCTCGGCAGTCTCGGCAGAGCTCTCGCGATGTTGAGAAAAGGCTCATGGGAAATGTAGTCCAAACAACCCTCGCGGGGGGTGGGGTGGGACGGCCTCCTCCACAGCGAGCTGCGAGCGAGACGGTGGCCGCCACCCGGGGCAGTAGAGAGCCCGGGGTGGGAGGCCTGATCTTTGGAGAAAACGTAGATGGACGGTTGCTTCAGTTACAGTCATTTGTCTGCTGAGTCCACAGATTGTCCCTGGCGGGACTGGGTTAGCGCACCAAGTTGGGAGGGGGGCGCTCACGAGGGAAACGGATAAGGAAACCGAGGCCCGGCAGGATTTCGTTCTTAATTGCCCTGCGGATTTCACGTGGGGCGGGGAGGGGTCGTCTGGGTGGTAGGTTGCGTTAGAGACGGGGGTGCTGGTTCCCGGGGGACTGTTGGGCGTCCGGCGCCGCAGCAGGCGAAGCTGGGGCCCGGGCGGGGAGGCCCCGGCGGCAGGGGGCGCCCGCGAGCAGCGGCCCGACTGACCCTCCGCGGTTCCCGCCGCGTGGCTTTAATTCCGACGGGGGAACAAAGAAACTATGAAAACAGGGAATGATGTAACACCCACCGACCCTTCTGGCCGCTGTTTTTCAGGCCAACACTCACTCTGGCTCCGTTTTTGTAATAACAGTCGGGCGAAACAACAACTAGAGTCAGGGCCACAATTTACACCTGTTTGGAAATTATCTTAAATTGGCAAGCCCGGAAGCATCTTCTGCAATTAGCTTCTCCCCAGTCTCATGGATGCTTTAGCAAGGTTCTCAACGGCGTTTAGTCCGGGTTATATTTTTCTGCATACGGTGGCATGTGGCAGGTGCTTAACTATAGTTACCACATTTATGTTTGCCTCCCTTAATTTTGATTGTCAGCTCTTCAAGGCAGGAGAAGTCGCTTTTAATTATTTTTTTTTCTTTTTTAATTTCCTCATAGAGTCTCGTTGGTATTCTGCTGCCTCTGCCCGCAGGAAGCACTCAACAAATAATGGTGGACTCAGACTTAGCAGTAACTTCCGTCATGTGAAATTGGCCCTTAAGTTTCTGTCTTGCCCTTGAAGGCACGGGTTTGTGTAATCTAAAAGGAAGAGTGGGTTCTCTCCCTGGAAACGAAGTCCTTTTCATTTCAGACTTGGAGAGAGGGTTTTGAGGGTAGAAATTACAAGAAGCTGCTAGTCCGTAGGCGAGCGACCTGCTGCAGGCAAAACACTACTGATAGCGAACACTTCATAGCACCTACTATGTGCCATTCAGGACTTTCAGACCCTCCTGGATTCACTGGTGTAATCTGCACCCCCGCCCTGTGAAGTGCGCTGGCCCTACCCCCATTTTACAGAGGAGGGAATGCAAGCATTGAGAGACGAGGTGACTTTCCCAAATTCCCACAACTAGTAACTGCTGGAGTCTGGGTTCGATCCCAGCCCTGCAGAAGCCATGCTTTTACACTACGTGGAACTGCACTGCGTATATATAGAAATCAGTCTATTACAAGGCTTCTGGGTGTGGGGGAGGGGAGCAAAGAGGGATTTTTGTGTGCTTGCAGGGGTGGTTAGGGATGAAATCACGGGGCGGGGTGGGGGGGAATGATGGGCACCTTTTTCACGATTTTGAGCCACTTTAGGGCAGGAAGGATGAGGATGGGAGGCTGCAGGGGCTGATGGGTGCAAGACTGTAGGACTCTGGGCTCTGGCAGGGGTGTCCTGAGTCTCAGAGAGTTGCCACCGAGTGTGTGGTGAGGGGCCACTGTGCCATGGTCCACGGTGTAACTTTGACACCGACAAAACCCAGTGGAAGAGCAGCAGGCTCCCCGCGGGTGGGCAGTCACGGGCAGCTGGGCGGCAGCCAAGTGGACGGAGCAGAAGGCAGTGTGAGCGGGCTGGTGCCCAAGCACATGTCGGGCACGCTGCCCGGGCAGTCCAGAAATCAGCGGGAAAGACAACAAAGGGCGCATCAGATTTCTGAACTAGCAGGCAGGCGTTCAGAGCTGTTGAGACCCAAGTGTTGTGTTGTGATCTCTTCTGCTCTCACTGCTGCTGAGGTCTGTCTGGCACGTTTGAGTTTTTATGTTCGGTGGAACCCTTACGTAGCCGTCAGTCATGGCTTCGTGTGGCTCAGCATTTACTGACATGGAAAGAGTCACAGAGTCTAGTGGGTAAGTGACAGAAGTAGACCCCAAGCTGAACGGAGCCAAAGTCCCCGGTGCTGTTCCAGGACGTCCCTGGGCTCTGAGCGCAGAGGTGACATCCTCTCAGCTGGCCGGCTGTGTTCAGATGGTTAGTTAGCTCATTGAGTCCCACCCACTGATAGGATTTAAAATGTGGTGTCTGAAACCCACATGAATAGGAAACAGACTCTCTCGAATACTGAGGTTAATTTCTTAAGGAATCTTTACCGTTACTAGTAAGAACAGGAAGGTGGGTAGGTTTATCCCAAGCGGTGGACAGCTTACCTCTGGAACAGGGCACCATGATTTACGGGAAGGTCATCTGTTCGTGGCCAGCCACAACTGCTGTTTCTGAATCTTACAAACAGAACGGAGCGACCGGACGACTTTGTGCTAGGGCGGAGGTAAGCTCCTCCCCAGCCCTAAGCGTGAATCGTGATTAGTCTGCGCCAGACCCAAGCGATAAATCTACACCTTCTGCCAGGAATTCAGAATTGGGTATGCGAGGCAATTCTGCCAAGTGGGGGAAGGTTTTCTTGTTTTTAAAAACAGCAGCCTCTCTTCTGGCTTTGGGACACTGTGAAGCTGTGATGCTGGAGGCTGTGGCAGCCCTCTTGCGTCTGTGAGGCTTGCTTCAAAGCAAGAGCCTAAAATCTGACTTGGCAGAGGGAAAACCAAGAACATAGAGTCTGCGACCATGAACTGCTGAAATCCCAGTCCTGAAGCCCCTGGCCTTCAGACCTTTTGTTTTGATGCAGAGACACATATGTTTACATTTTACTAAGTTTCTGAATGCAAGAGGCATCTTACAAGCAACAGCATGTTGGTTTCAGTAAAACACAGAATGTGAGATTCAAAAAAAAAAAAAAAAATCTCTTTGCTGTTTCGTCCATCTTAAGTTTGGTGTTCTGTCCCAATCCTAAATTTTCTGATCAACACGCCCGAAATCTTTTTTGTTTAATTATAACTCTCTGAAAGAATAGGTCAAGGCAAAACAAAAGGAGGGACGTCTGGGTGGCTCAGTCGGTTAAGCGTCGGACTTCAGCTCAGGTCATGATCTCACAGTTCAATATTTTTTTAAATATTTTATTTATTTTTGATACAGAGAGAGACAGAGCATGAGAGGGGGAGGGGCAGAGAGAGAAGGAGACACAGAACCAGAAGCAGGCTCCAGGCTCTGAGCCGGCTGTCAGCACAGAGTCTGACCCAGGGCTCGAACCCACGAATGTGAGATCTGATCTGAGCCGAAGTCAGAGGCCTAGACGACTGAGCCACCCAGGCGCCCCAAGAATTTGACCCCCACATCGGGCTCTGTGCTGACAGCTCAGAGCCTGGAGCCTGCTTCAGATTCTGTGTCTCCCTCTCTCTCTCTCTCTCTCTCTCTCTCTCTCTCTCTGCCACTCTCCTGTTTGTGCTCTCTCTCTTTCTCTCAAAAAATAAACTTTTTTTTAAATTAAAAAATAACAGTTTATTGAAGCGGGACTGACATACACAAAGCTGCACCTGCCTAATGTCTCAGCATGATGAGTCTGAGCACACTGCATGTGCTGTCTCTGACTTCTCACATCTGGCTTCTTATGATCACCACCGCTCCCCCCCCCCCCACCGATTTTGCAACCAAAGAAACCGAAGCGCAAAAAGGTGAAAGTGATCAGTAAGTGGGAGCATTGAGATCTGACCTCAGACAGTCCAGCCTCAGAGCCTCTGATCCTAACCGCGGTGCTGGGTTTCCTGGAAGAACACTTATGACAGAACACATTTTACTTTACTCGGTGATGTCATCCAACTAGAAAGTCCAGCATAAAAACACAGAGCACCCCCCCTCCACCCCCGGGATTTCTCAGGACCGTGAAAGAATGCCACAAATCCTATTCCACAGAAACCTGGGCTCATGGCACATAGCTTTTGTTTTGTTTTGTTTTTAACATTTTATTCATTTTTGAGAGCATGAGCAGGGGAGGAGCAGAGAGAGAGGCAGACGCAGAATCAGAAGCAGGCTCCAGGCTCTGAGCTGTCAGCACAGATCCCGATGCTGGGCTCGAAATCACGAGCCATGAGATCATGACCTGAGCCGAAGTCCGATGCCCAGCCAGCTAAGCCACCAGGCACCCCATCACGGCACATAGCTTTAACTTTCTGCAGGAGGAGAAATGTCACAAAGTGTGCCCTACTGGGGCACCTGGGTGGCTCAATTGGTTGATCATCCAACTTCAGCTCAGGCAGTGATCTCCCGGTTTGTGAGTTCAAGCCCTGCACTGGGTTAACTGCTGTCAGCACAGAGCCCACTTCAGGTCCTCTGTCCCTCTCTCTGTCTGCCCCTCCCCTGCGCAGGCTCTTTCTCTCAAAAATAAAACGTTAAAAAAATAAAGTGTACCCCGTTTATGGAGAAGAGGCAATGTTGGTATTGCAGCGGTTTTTTCCGGGGTTTGCCAACACCACGCATCTCACTTGTGTGCTCTGAAGGCCCGCTGCCTCTTTTTTTTTTTTTTTAATGTTTTATTTATTTTTGATACAGAGAGAGACAGAGCATGAGAGGGGGAGGAGCAGAGAGGGGAGACACAGAATCCGAAGCAGGCTCCAGGCTCTGAGCTAGCTGTCAGCACAGAGCCCGACACGGGGCTCGAACCCACAAACGTGAGATCTGACCTGAGCCGAATCGGAGGCTTAACCGACTGAGCCACCCAGGCGCCCCGAAGGCCCGCTGCCTCTTGTGAAATTATTGCTTCGTGGGTTCTTAAAAACTAAGCGTACGTGAGGAACATGCAGTAAATACCCTGTTGAACTCTTCTGCTCTTTTCAGACCACGTGTCTCCCTGCCCAGAAATCCTGCCCGCTCGCGCACTGCCCCGCCTCTGCTTACGTTGTTTGTTCCCTGTGCCTTGAAATTTCCTTCATCTCACCGTCTCCTCTGCTGAGCAAATTCCAGCTCCTGTGTCAATACCTTCCCCGCCACGTGCCACCCGCGGGGCTGTCGCGGTCCAGAGCGCTTTCCTCCGCGCCCTGTCGCCGGCTGGCCTAGCACGTGCTCTGCACCCAGACAGGCTTGGGGTCGAGTCCCAGCCCTGCTGATTCTAGCTGAGGAACCCTGGGCAAACCACCTCTGCCTCAGCCTCTTTTCTTTCCTTTTTTTTTTTTTTTTGATTTTTAATGTTGATTTTTGAGAGAGAGAAACAGAGTGTGAGCAGGGGAGGGGCAGAGAGAGAGAGGGAGACACAGAATCCGAAGCAGGCTTCAGGCTCCGAGATGTCAGCACAGAGCCCGATGCAGGGCTCGAACTCACCAACCGCCAGATCATGACCTGAGCCGAAGTCAGACACTTAACCAACTGAGCCACCCAGGCACCTCTCAGCCTCTTTTCTTATCTGGACTTTTAGAACAGTGCATGCAAAGCACTGCCACAGGCCTGGCACCAGGGAGCACTTAACGAACAGAACTCTTGTGGCACCTAGGTAGCTCAGTCGGTTAAGCGTCCAACTCTTGATGGGTCATGAGATCGAGCCCTGCATTGAGCTCTGTAGTGATGGTGTGGAGGCTGCTTGGGATTCTCTCTCCCTCTCTCTCTGCCCCTCCCCCACTTGCTCTCTATCTCCCTCTCCAAAGGAATAAAAATAAACTTAAAAAAAAAGTACTCTTGAGCCGCCTGGGGGGCTCAGTCGGCTGGGCGTCTGACTTCGGCTCAGGTCATGATCTCACGGTTCATGGGTTCGAGCCCTGCATCAGGCTCTGGGCTGACAGCTCAGAGCCTGGAGCCTGCTTCAGATTCTGTGTCTCCTTCTCTCTCTGCCCCTCCCCTGTTCATGCTCTGTCTCTCAAAAAATAAAGAAAGAAAGAAACATTTAAAATAATCGTAATAATTAAAAAAAAGAACTCTTGGGGCGCCTGGCTGGCTCAGTCAGTTAAACGTCTGACTTCATTCAGCTCACGTCATGATCTTGCAGTTCATGGGTTCGGACCCTGCGTTGGGCTCTGTGCGGACAGCTAGCTCAGAGCCTGGAGGCTGTCTGTCTTCAGATTCTGTGTCTCCCTCTCTCTCTGACCCTCCCTTGCTTGCACTGTCTCTCTCTCTCGGTCAAAAATAAATAAAAAAACGTAAAAAAAAAAAACTCGTTACCACGAGCCTGTGAGCAAGACAAGGATCAAGCCTTCATTTATTTTCTCGACTCTTTACATACAATAAAACGCATCCGTTGAAAATGTACCATTCAATAAGCGATACGCCCATAAAACCACAACCGCAGTCACGGCTTAGAACCCTGTCCTCACCCTGAAGGTCGGGCTGTTTCACAGCCTCCGGATCCAGCCCTGACCTCAGGCAGCCGCTGACCTGCTTTCTGTCGCTGCAGATTAGTTCTGCCCGGTCTAGAATCTCCTATAAACGGGTTCACGCAGGAGGGTGTCCTTTGTGTCTGGCTCCTCGGTGCCCCGTGTCGTGGCCCCCACAGTGGTCGGGGCGAGCAGCCCATTGTGTGACCGGCCAGCCCCTTCTCTACCCATTCACCTGTCGATGGATATCCTGGGTGATTCCACTTTGGAGCGAT
>NC_043716.1:53997595-54008971 GCF_006229205.1 Suricata suricatta | reverse complement strand
GAAGCAGGCTCCAGGCTCTGAGGTAGCTGTCAGCACAGAGCCCGACGCGGGGCTCGAACCCACGAACGTGAGATCTGACCTGAGCCGAAGTCGGAGGCTCAACCGACTGAGCCACCCAGGCGCCCCTCTTATTTATTTTTGAGAGACAGAGAGAGACAGTGCGAGCAGGAGAGGGGCAGAGAGAGAGGGAGATACAGAATCCGAAGACAGGCTCCGGGCTCTGAGCTAGCTGTCAGCCCAGAGCCCGACGTGGGGCTTGAACCCATGAACCGTGAGATGATCTGAGCCGAAGTTGGACGCTTAACCGACTGAGCCCCCCAGGAACCCCATGTATGTATACTTTCTTGTGATGAAGTGTCTATTAAAACCTTCCCCCGATTTCATAGTGCTTCTTATTGACTTCTAAAACTTCTTTATATATTCTGGATACAGGTCCTTTCTCAGATTTTTGCTTGGCAAACAGTGTCTTGCCAAGAATTCTGATCAAGTCCAATGTATCCATTTTTCTCTTACGGTTAGTGCTTTTTGTATTCTCTCAAAAGGACTTTCCTTTCTCTGTTGGGTCACCTTCGTCGTGTCTGTTTGGGGAACCCACTGATCTGCGTGCATCTCCTGGGGAACACCAGGCCGTCCTGAGCTCTGATCTTGTCTCCTCACTGAACAAGGCTGCCCCTCCCCCAGCCACAGGCAGGGAGCCCTCAGAGGCAGATGCGGAGACAGTCCTGGGGTCACCGGCCTGCGTGCTGCCTGTTGTCAAGCGTCTGTTTCTTCTACTTGGCCCAATTTCCTGATTGTCTGTGGCAGGAAGCCTTACTTCATTTCTGCATCCACGGTGCCTGGCACACAGGCGCTCCGTAAATGTTTGCCGACTTGGCGAGTCAGCATCTCCAAACACAGCCCGTTATAGCCGCTTGTGACTGGGGGAGCCTGGAGGGCCCCAGAGGTCAAGTGGTCCGTCCTTCGTTTCACCATATGGTTCTGTTTCTGAGGGTAGTCACCAGTCCTTTAAACCCTCAGCACCAGCCCCCTTGGGTTCAACACACGCCTGGTAAATGGGGAGATGGGTCTGGAGCAGGAAAGGTCGTGTGACCAGGCAGTGGCTGAGCGGGCACAGCCGGGCTTTCTCCGCCAGGATCCTTCCGTCGTCCTCACTGGCCGCTCGGGCTCGGTCCCCTTCATGGCCTGGCTGACTCCCAGCACCTACCACAGGGTGAGTGTCTTGCAGACTCCCAGTACGTGCTTGTTAAATAAATGACCAAGGGATAAATTAAATAATTTCTTTTAATGCATCATTCAACTGGTTTCTGTGTATGGCGTTCATCTGTGCGCATGCGTTCACCCAGACACACGCCTGGCCATTCCGATCCAGGTCCAGAGGTCCTGGTCTGTCAGTAAATCGGTTTTGTTTTCATTTTCTCAGCCACCTTCTAATCTTAATCCCCACTAGGGGACATATGCACCGCACAGAGAGAGTCTGCAGTCCTTAGGTACAGGACTTGTTCCCAGCTTAAGTCAGTGGTGCCCACTTGACCCCTCCTCCTTGAAGCCCCCCAACCCCCCCACCACTCTCCCCCGGTAAAAACAAACAAACCTCTCCTTCTCAGTCTCCTCCCTCTCTGGTCTGCCCCGGCCCCACCCCCATGGGTTGAAATAAGCAACAGAGCATGAGTGATGACCTCAGTGTCTGTCATCCCTCTTAGTGGCCACCACTTCCTCCCTGCGGGGGTGGGGGTGACAGATTCCCCAGGATCTAGCCTTTCGGGGCCCAGAACCTGGGAATGATGAGTTCGTGTGCAGCGGGAGTATCCTAGTGATCCTGCCCGGCCCTCCTGCAGAGGCGTCCCTGGGGTGCGGCCACACTACCATTCCTGGTGCCCTGGTAGGCAGGTCACACCCAAGATGACCTCAAAGGCAGACTTAAGACTCAGTCCCCTGCGCTCCAATACCCTCACAGGCTTTGACATCAAGGGCACCCATCCCAGCTTCCCTGCTAGCTGTGAGTGACCTTGAGCAAGCTCTGTGAACTTCACTTTCCTTATCGGGTAAGTGAGGGTAACAACAGTTCTGCCTCATCAATGAGACAATGCATATAAATAACGCACCTGGCACAGTGCCTGACACCCAATAAGTGCTAGAGACACGTTAACATTATTAATACCATTAGTATCATTATTACATTACAGTAAACCTTGGCTGTTTTCCTTCTTTTGAGGCTCACAAAGAAGGATTGCTTCCCACTGGTTCAAAGTCTTGGGCTTCTTCCTAACAGTGAGGTCCTATAGAGGGTCCCTGGGAACCAACCCCCAGGCCCCTGCTCTCGTCTCGGGCGAGGGCCTCTGCTCTGTGCCCTTGCCCAGGACCACCCTGCCCACATCCACACAACCACCCGTTTGGGATGGGTGAGGTACTCCCCAAGGTCGCGTCCGCGCCCTACGGTGACACAGGACAGCAGCAGCTGCTATGTCTACTTCCCTTGCTCCCCCCAGCCCGCCCCTGCCACCTCGTTGGCTCCCTGGTCATGTTCCAATCTCCCGGAGAGACTGGCGGCAGCCCCGAGTCTCAGCCACACACGGAGCAGACAGCAGCGCCTCCCTGCCCCCGGCTGCCGCCCTCGGCCACCCTGCAGCTCAGGGCAGCCTTCTCCCTGTCACTCAGGCTCCAACCGGCAGAGATTAGCATGCAGTCAGAGGACAGAGAAGCACCAGGGCAATCACCTCCCGTCTTCTCTGGAGCAGAGATGCATTCGGGAAGTGGAACCCGGTGGAGGGGACGTGCCCAGGCCGGGACTCCCACCGGAGGCTGGGATGGGTGTCTAGGCACCCCGGGACGACAGTGATACTCCCTCCTACAGTCTGACTGGGTGCTGGGTGCTGGGTCTTACCAGGTGCCCCTGCGCTACGCTCTTTTTCAAAGATATATATTTACATATGTATTTTTTCCTGTTTTTTTTTACTTTTGAGAAAAAGAGTGTGAGCAGAGGAGTGGCAGAGAGAGAGACAGGAAGGCACGGAATCCGAAGCAGGCTCCAGGCTCCGAGTTGTCAGCACAGAGCCCAACAGGGGGCCCAAATCCACAGACCGTGAGATCATGCCCTGAGCCGAAGTCGGACGCTGAACCATCTGAGCCACCAGGCACCCCCACTCTTGTTCAGAATTGCCCATCACCCCACTGCTGTATGTCCGGAAAGACGGTGGGCAGGAGGGGCCACGGGTGAGGAAGGCAGCGAAGGACCAGCGAGCGATTCTGAACCTGTTGTTGCGAAGTCGGTTGTTCAGGAAGCGACAGGTCACAGAGACTGTGGCCCTGCTCAGATGTACTGAAGGCTGACCGTGCTAAGCACTCTGCGCGTGATCTAATTTAACCCTTGCAACAACAGCTTCACTATTCCCTTTCCTCTTCTGAGAACCCCCGGGCAGGGATGTTCAGGACCCCACCCCAAGGCCACAGAGGCGGGAAGCAACAGGGGGGAGCCCAGACTCAAATCTCGACTCCAGACTCCTCCCTCTCAGATCCTGCACGGTTATTTCATGGTGGCCACCGCCAGCCCTCTCAGCCTCAGTTCTGTCTCCCTGGTGGCCCTTAATCCCCTTCTTCCTATGTGGTCAATCTACCGAGCCCCCCTCCCCCCCCCGCCCACCAACCCCTGCTCCGGGTTCCCTGCTCCTATTCCCAAGCAGCAGCTCTTTCCAAGGAAACGGGGTGGGGAGAAGGACTCGGCCTTTTGGGGACATTGCCCCCCCCGCCCCCCCCACAGGAGGGGCATCGTGGGCTGAGAAAGGAGTGCCTCAGGCCTGGGCAGCCTTCTGCAGGGAGTGCTGGGCGGAGGATGCCCACTTCCTGCGGCCCGAGCTGCAAATGTGCGTTGTGCAGAGCGCCCAGGGGTGGGAGAGGCCCCGGGAATAAGAGGCGAGCGGGGGCTGGGTGTGCGGGGAAGGTGTAAACACAATCTGCTCCCACCAGAGCCAGCCTGCTCCAGATGGGAGAGCGCCCCCCCACCCCAGCCCACACAGCTCCCCAGCTGCTGGGGCCCGGGCAGCTGCCAAGGCCAGAGAGCCCATCCCCTATGCCCCGCACCCCTTCCCCCCTGCCTTCTCCTGGGACAGAAGCCCCCACCACCTCCTGAGCAGACTCCTCGAAGAGTGCTGCAAAGAGGTGTCGCTTTGTGGATGTGTGTCTGGGCCGGGAGCCAGCCCCTGTCCAGCCAGGGTGACCTTGGCCTGACAACGCCTCAGACTAGAGGAAGGAGACAGGGCGACTTGGAAATGGCAGGGAGCAGAGGCAAGGCTGCAGTGACAGGAACTCGGCAAATAGAGTCCAGGGTGAGCTCAAAGGTAGGGTCGGGGAGCCCAGACTGGGTCCCTGGAGCAGTGCCCCTGTGGCTGGCAGCCCGACAGCCCTGTCACTGAGAAGGCGCGGCCTGGCAGGAGAAAGACGGGCTGGCGGGCACGGAGACAGGTGGTCACGGCCTCCCGGGCCTGTGTCAGGTGGGCGGTGGGCCTCTGTCGTGGTTCTAGCACAGAGCTCCTTGCCCTCCTGTGACCCTTCTCCTGACTCCACCCTGCCCTACTTCTAGAGGCTTCCACGGCACTGCCAGCCCACGCCCCCCAGTTTCAGCCAGGGTCCCCTCTGTCTAAGGCATCTCCCCCTTTCCTTCCCTCGGATGTGGAGTCAGGGCTGCTGTCTAGAGAATTCCGCAGCCTCCTGAAGGCAGGGGCGGGGGCGGCCAGGCTGAGGCATCGGGCAGTGGGGGCTGCAGGGGAGGGAGGGGCGCACATGCGGGCAGGGGCGGGGCCTGGGAGTGGCTTTGGAAGATGAACGGCTTCCAGACAGTGGGGAGCAGCTGCATCTGCAGGGTCTGCCCCTGGATCTCAGGGAGCAGAAGTGGAAATCCGCTTTTATCTCTGCTCGGATCAGGGTCGGGGCAGGAGGGGTGAGGAGAGAAACTGACAGAGCGCCCGGGGGCAAAGGAGGCTGCTGCTGTGACTGAGCAGTCAGCAGACTGACAAAAACAAGTGTCATGCTTTTCCCCTTCCCGCATGCCACTGTCCCTTTGGAACACGCATGGAAACAAACACGCTCGGGGGCCCCGGGGGAGGGATGCCTCCTCACAGCCGCAGGCAGAAGTGTCACAGAACCAACCTGACATTTCTGGCCGATCAGTACAGCGGCAGCTAGTGACAGGGTCAGCTCTGGGGACCGGGGAGAGGCAAGTGCTATAGGAGCGTCCCCGCAGCCAACTGATTCCACACAGCCTGGGACCACCAGCTTTGGAGGCTGCCCAAGAACCCCTTCTCTCACTGCCTGGGCCCTGATGGGTAAGAGTGTGGTGTGTAGACGGCTGGGGGGGGGCACGGGGGGTCCCCCATTAACTAGCTGGATGCTACTGAACAAATTCAGTCACCTGTTTCCTCTTTTCTGAACTGTGGATAAAAACATGCCCGGGCTCCTCAGGTCATTGCAAGGATTAGATTTGTGAATGAGAAACCCTTCCATGGTGAACTTGAGCCATCGTGTTGGTTCTGGGGCTCCTCGCTCCCTACCTGTGCCTCCCTGAGGCTGGGTGCTGGGGCCGCCCCAGAGTTGGCCCAGGGGGACCCCACTGAGTCCCTCTCCGGACCTGCCTCGAGGATCCTCAGAATCTCAGAGGAAGGGAGCCCATCCCAGATCAATCACCATCTCTGCCCCTCCTGCCGGCCCCAGCCGGGCCTTGCCTCAGGGGCCCCATGAGCAGAGCCCGGCAGAGGGGACAGGCAGGTCCAGGGGCCGAAAGGCGGGGTCTGCCTTCTCCATTGCTGCTTCCCCCCACCCTGCTTCTCACTGCTGCTGCTTCCTTTGTGGGGAAAGGGGGCAAACCAGGACTTGAACTGCAACAGAAGCCCAGACCAGATGGACACTTCCTTCCACGCCAAGGCACGGGCTGGGACCACAGAACGGGTAGTTCAGAACACCACCTCTCCCTTAGACGTCCTCTGGCCTTAGCCTCAGGCCCCCAGCGTGACCACCGCCTCATCCCCAAGCCCAGAAAACGCTGTCAAGATCACCTCGTTCCCTTAAAACTACCCCTTGCCCCGTGGCCTGGACCCCAACTAAGGCAGGAGCTGATGGGAGCCCGCCCCCCTTATTCTCAACCTGCATCGATGGCCCACAGAGCTGAAGGTGGCCTGCGCTGCCCCCATGGGGCCAGGCCTTGCAGAATCGCCCCTCTTTGTCCCCAGCCCAGCCTTCTACCCCCCCCCCCCCCCGGGGCTCACAGCCCTGTCCTACCTGGGCTCCGCCTGCAGAGATGAAGCCTTACTTCAGAGGCTCTTTCTTCCTAAACAGAAAAGCGCAGTCGTCAGAAGATCGCAGGGGGTGACCTTCCCGGGTTTCTGGACTTCCATGCCTGGCAACTCACCCCACTATCAAGGGGTAGGCGTGGCCGGGAAAGCAGTTGGAATTGGAGAGGAGAAGTTTCAGCCCTCCAGGGCAGCCACTCTAAGCAGGATGGGGACAGCATCTAACTATAAGTTAGATGCTGGGCTGATTTTTCCAATGAACCAAGTCCTGACGAGTCATTAGGCAAATACTCCCTTTGGACAAGGCCGGACCGGGACGGGCCAGAGGGCCCAGATTCTGCTCTGCTCCGACATGGGGTCCAGGCCCATTTCATGCAGAGGAGATGCGCTGCCTGAATTCAGTGACCTGTCAATCCCCATCGGCCCCAAATCAGATGGATGACCCTGAGCAAGCAATTTACAGGCCACGTCCCTCAGTTTCCTCCACATGAATGAGAGATAGAAACACCTGTCTTGGGGCGCCTGGGTGGCTCAGGCAGTTAGGCATCCCAACTCTTGATTTCAGCTCAGATCATGATCTCAGGATTTGTGGTTCAAGTCCCGCTTTGAGCCCTGCACTGATACTGCGGAGCCTGCTTGGAATTCTCTCTCTCTGCCTCTCCCTGGGTTGGGTGTGCTCTCTCTCAAAATAAATAAATTGAAAGAAAGGAAGGAAGGAAGGAAGGAAGGAAGGAAGGAAGGAAGGAAGGAAGGGAAAAGGAAGGAAGAAGGAAGGAGGAAGAAAGGAAAGAGAAGGAAGGAAGGAAAAAGGAAGGAGGAAGGAAGGAAAGAGAAGGAAGGAAGGGAAAGAAAGAAAGGAAAGAAAGGAAGGAAAGAAAGAAAGAAAGAAAGAAAGAAAGAAAGAAAGAAAGAAAGAAAGTCTTGCCAACCCGCTGGCACTGCTGAAATTTCCAGGTGGGTTAACACACAAGAGACTTCCGGGGAAGGAAAAAGCACCATCAAGTGTCAAGTGCCAACAGGAGAAGAGTCACCATGTACTAAGCAGGTACCTCATGCCAAGTGCTTTACCATTATCTCAATTTCAACCTCACGAATCCCTCACACCAGCCTCTCATTAATCCCAGTTTATATGTCAATAAAAAGGTTACGTAACTTTCCCAGAGTCTCTCAGTCAGCAGGAGTGGAGTCGGAACTTGAATTCTGTGCACCTCCGGACCCAAACTCAACAGGGGGGAGCAGTCATTTGAAAGCCTCCATTGTAGGAGGCCCAGGGCTGTCCCCCCAGGTCACCGGTAGGAGACCTGGGCACTATGGGGACCGGCTCAGCTCGCCTCGATGTCCAGGAAGGGCATCTCGGGAATGCCTGCTTCGGGCACAGGCCTGGGGCTTTCCCAGGGGGCCTGCTGACATTCGGGGCCTGGGGGCACCAAGGAGGGATTAGGGGGCGCACATGGGGCGCTGCAGGCAGGCCGGCGATGGCTCAGCCTGCTAAGCCCTGTCGAGAGATGTCTTCCTGCCCAGGGCCTGGTACCCAAGAGCATCATGCTCTTTGTTCCAGGAGGGGTGAGAGAAGACTAGTTGACCTTTTGCAGGAAAGAATGTCACTTCCCCGTAGGACTCCCACGCCAGCGGGGGGTCTTCAGGCACAAAGGAACATGCAAAACAGTATGTTCTTCGTAAAGATCTGTTGCGTTTTTTTGACGGGCATAGGAGCCCCTGTCGTCAAAGGCCACTGGTCACCCAGGGAAGGAAAAACCCAGAAGTTCCCAAAACTTCACCCTGGTAAAGGCCACATGGTTCCGGCCTAGGGAAGAGTTAACTTTCCTGCCGCCGGAGATGGCGTCCTGCCCGCAGAGCCGCCCAGCCAATGGCGCGCAACGCCGATGATGTCATGCTCCTCCTGCGCCTGCTATTGGGGACAGGACGGCGAATCCTGCCAGTGGCTCAGGCAGAGCAATCGCTGAGGCTGAGCGGGGGCAGCGGGGAAGGGGGAAGGGAAGGCGAGCAAAGCAACGTAGGGCTGCTTCTGCCTCATCCCTCTCTCCAGTCCCCCTGCGCCTTCCGATTGAAGGGACCCTGGGGACCAGCCTGCAACAGGCGGAGCAGCTGTGGCCCAGAGCAGAGGCTGGGGGCTCCCAATGCCAACTGAGAAAACATTCAGTGTGCCCACCAGGCACACACAGGGAACGGGGTGGCTGGGGCGGGGGGGCCAGCATACAGCAGGCGAGGGCGCGCACACTGGGGTCCTCCCCAGGCAGGGGCAGGGGCAGGGGCGGGGGAAGCCGGTAGCCTCCTTAGACTCACCCTCCCTCCTCCACCCCACGTTTCTCTGCGGCCTTACCTGCCTGAAGACTGGAGCTCTGTGTCCAAGCTGCTGCCTATAACTGTCCTATCGAGTCCGCTGGGCTCTCTGTGGGCGGGAGAAACAGGCAGGCAGAGCTGTGGGCAGCGCCCAAACCCAGACTCCCTCTCCTGCAGGACCCGGCCATGCTGAGCTGTGGGCTGGGGGCTTCAGCCCGAATCTCCGATGACCTGCAAGGTCCCCCCCGCTCTGGAGGGACTCCTGGCACACCCCTCCCAGCCTCCCTGGAGGTCCAGGCAGCCTCTCCCCACCTTCGGCTTCCCCCACTTCCCACCCAGCAGGGTCTCCCCCCACCACCCGAGCCCATGGCCCAGTCAGCTTCTCACGGTTGGACCCGGTTGGCGAATCGGCGGCGCCAGAGCATGGCCAAGGTGCTGAGCAGGAAGAAGGTGGTGCACATGTCTCAGCTGCCCCATCCCCCCCCAGGCCGGGTCTGCAGAAGAAGGCCAAAATGGCCCAGCCTGCTCTCACAAGCCACTGCTATGTCTGTCCCGAGTCTTCTGCCGGCGATGGATTAGGAGGCCCAGGCTGATTAGTGGGGTCAGCAGACCCGACCTTGTGCAGACTGATTAACCTCGCTGGGCCCAGGCACTCCCCCACCGGGGCAGGGTAAAGGCACCTGATTGTTCTGGAAGTAGATGGGATGCAGATGTGACGAGGACCCAGGTCTGGCCCTCCATGGGCTCCTAGTCTAGACACATGCACCCGCAAGTCACAGAAATGGCCATCCTAGGGTGACTTCCGTGAACGGAGTTATCTGCAGAGCACCGTGGGGGTGGCCAGCCTCAGGAGAGCAGCCGGGGGCACCTTGAATTTGCAGGTGCTCGAGGAAGGTTGGGGCCCCAGACGGAAGACTCAGGCAGGGCTGCAGACTTGAGAGCACAAGGCATGTTCCAGCGACTAGACATTGAGGGGCGGCGGAAGGGTGACATCAATCACGGGGAGGCATCGAGAGGGGAGGAAGGGAGGACAGTGTGAGATGATGAAGCCGGGAAGACAAGGGCGGCCAGGGAGTGAAGGGCCAGCTACGTGGTCCAGTTCTTCCCTCTGGACAATCCTCTCCGAGCATCACTGATGACACACCTCCTTTTGTAAGAGACCGAAGTTAAGTGTGCACTCATGAAATAGGGATATGCAGCCAGTTCTAAATTATACATGATAATTCCGTGCAAATACAATCCTGCCCCACAAACACATGTAAAACTTGGAAAGGATGAGATAAAACTAAACAGAAGAAAGATTGTTCCTACTTCCGTTCCACAGCCCAGTGGGAACTCTTGGGAAGGGCCACTGCAAGCTCTCTGGGCGTCCGATCCGAGGGGTTCAGTGAGGTGGCCCAGTGCGGCACATGGTCTGATCATCCCCCCTCCTTCATCCCTCTCCAAATCCTCCCGAAGAAGGCACTAGATTTTCCTGCCATCAACTGAGATGAAGGCAGTGTCGAGGGGTCTCCGACCCAATATTCCAGGGAGGTACCTCAACCCTGAGCTCCAGGGAGAGCTACATGTGAGCTCTCTACTTCCTAATGCGATTTTTTAAAAGTTTTTTTAATGTTTTTATTTATTATTGAGACAGAGAGAAACAGAGCATGAATACAGGAGGGGCAGAGAGAGAAAGGGAGGCACAGAATCTGAAGCAGGCTCCAGGCTCTGAGCTGTCAGCACAGAGCCAGACACGTGGCCTGAACCTGGAACCTGGAGACCATGACCTGAGCGGATGTTGGAGGCTCAACGGACTGAGCCCCCCAAGCGCCCCCAAACATGATTTGTAAGAGACATTACCCAAACCTAAGAGGAAAGCCAAGGTCTTCAGATAGTGGCAGTGGGACACAAAGTCTTGAGAAGGCAGGTCTCCAGGCCTTAGGAGAACTGGACACTTGCATCAGGCTTGGTCTGGGAGTCAGAGGGGGGACCTGGCTGTCCCAGGTCGAACAGTTGCTTATAGGATGGGGACCCTGCGGCTCTCTGAGGCCCAGTCCCCACCTCTGGTCCAGCGGCCCTCACACCTCTCTGAGCGGGGCCAGCAGGACAAGAATTTGTCTCCTCCCCTCCCAGAACCCCTTCCTAATCAGAGCCTTGGTAGCTGAGATGTCTCCGGAGGCTTGGGCCTCCCCAGGATTTCCTGACCCCTTCGCCCCAGGGCCTCTTTGCCCAGCCGGCCGGCTGCCTCTCCTTCGGACTCTCCTCCACCAGGGCCGGAATTCTGGGCAGCGCCTGTTTTTTTGCCTGCCCGTGTCATCAATAAGCCACCCAGGGACTTTTTTTCCCGACGCCTTGGATGCCTTGTGCACGTACCGAGGGGGAGGGGGCGCTCGCCGGAAGGAACCGGGGCCGCAGGCCTCTGGCGCTGAACTTGGACAGCCGGCCCCCATCCCCGCAGCGGCGGATTCCAATAGGGAACCGGAGCAGGGAGGCGACCCCAGTCCTAAACCCGCCAGAGCTGGGGGGAGGGGGGATCCCGAGCTCTGGGGGTGTCGCCGAGACCCCCAGCGGCTGGCTCGGGGGAGGCCGGGAGTGAGCGTGGGCTCAGATGGGATCCCGGCACCGCGAGAGGGGCTGCGTCCGCCCCCTCGGGCGGCCGGGCTGGCGGCCACGCCGCAGAAGCCTGCGAGTGTTTGACTTTGAGTCAGTTCCCCGCCGCGTGAAGGGTGCACACACGCACGCGGCCCGACACCGCCCGCCGCGGGAGCCGGGCCACCGCGCCCACCCCTGCCCACCTCCGCTGACCCGCGCCCACCCC
>NC_043716.1:53971594-53997495 GCF_006229205.1 Suricata suricatta | reverse complement strand
GCGCCCGGCGCCCCGCGCCCCGCCGCCGCCGAGCGAAGCCGGGCCGGGCTTGGAGCTGCTCATGGAGAAAGTGCCGGGCGAGATGGAGATTGAGCGCCGGGAGCGCAGCGAGGAGCTGTCCGAGGCGGAGAGGAAGGCGGTGCAGGCTACGTGGGCCCGGCTCTATGCCAACTGCGAGGACGTGGGGGTGGCCATCCTGGTGAGGTAGGTGTCACTCCGGCCCTGGCCGAGCCCGAGCCCGGGGGAGGGCGGGCGGCAGCGGCTCCCGGCAGGGGCAGGTTCGGCCCGGGTCCGAGCTCCTCCGGCGCCACCTCTCCAGCTGAAATTGGGGCCGGGCCTGCCCGGGAGCAGGCAGTGCGGGGCTTCTTGGGGGGTGGGCGAAGCCCGGCGCTGAGCCGGACCTGGCTCTGGGCTTGGGGCTCGGAACTAATTGGCAGACGCAGAAGAGGGGTCCCCTCTGTCCCCCACCTCCCCCGGGGCCTCAGAACTCCTGGCACTGCCAGCCTCAGCCTTGCCTTCCTCGCCCGCGACCCCAACCACCCAACCCAGCTGTCACAGGCACACATTTCACCAACCTTCAACTGGGGGCTCCCCATTTTAGAGGCAGGAAAACTGAGGCTCAGCCCAGAAAAGAGACAAAGAGGAGCAGACCCCTCTCTCCAGCGCCCCTTTCTGTGTTCGAAGCCTCTTGGAAGCACAGAGCAAAGGGCCAGAGAATAGAGGTCGGAAGGAGTCAGTCACTGGGGTCCCTTTTTCCCAGCCGGCCCCTTCCAGCCCCCAGGGGGTGGGCAGGCAGGGAACTCTCTGGTGAGGCACAGGTGAGCTGAGGAGCAAGCAGTCCCCGGGGTAGAATCCCTGCTGAGCAGGGTGGAGGGAAAGGAAGAATCAGGAGTCAGGGCTCCACCCTGAAGCCACCACCTGGGGAGGAAAGGCCATGTGTCTTGGGCTCAGAGATTATCCGGGTACCAATGCCCCCGAAGTAACACTTACTTACACATCTACACACCCGTGGCTACACACCGTTCCTCTACAGTTAATGTCCCCCAACCCCCACAAGCCAGGAACTGACTATGGCTATGGATTGATGCCCTCTCCCCACCCATGCTGGTCCCTGGGACCCCAGACCCGTGCTCACCCTCAACCCTCTGTCCCACAGCTGGATCTCCAACAGAGTTGGACAGTCTTACTATTTGGAGACAGGGTGAACCCTCGCTTGTGGGAAGGAGCGTTGAAATATGCACGCCTGTCTCCCCGTCCTGGCCCAGCTTTGGCTCCTCTGTCTCTCCCCGACTCTCTCTCTCCTTTCTGCCTCCCCCAAGCCTGGGACCGGCCCAGCTCCATATTGATATGCCCTGATTCCAACTTGGAAACAGATTTGGGAAGAAAAAGAGCAAGAAGCACTCTTGAGTGCCCCTTCTTTGGAGGAGGATTCTAGACGAAGGGAAATGGGTGTGTGGGCAGCTCCGAGGCCCAGAAACATGGGGGGGGATGGTGGGGAGACCAACGGGGGGGGGGTTTCAGATCCTGAAGCCATCAGGCATTCTGAGACACCGACCTGCACGTGGGAGCACCCACACAGCACGGAGTGGGCAGGGGAGTCACAGATGCGCCAGGCTGCATCCCTGGAGGGTGGCCCTTAGCCGAACATGTCGGCACACACCAGCCCACCGGGCCTCAGGACGCGCCCGGGTAGGCACATGGGTCACCCAGAAAAAAGGAGGCAGAGTCCATAGGACCCTGGAGATTTTCTGTCCAGATACCTTGCCCTTTGCCAGGGAGGCCAGGGAGGGGATGCATCCGAGATCCAGCTCCTGGGGTACCGCCCAACTTCCCCAGGAATGGGGGGTGCAGGAGAAGTAATTGATCACTAAGGCCAGGGCTGTTTCTGGAGAGTCGATGTCTTGGCAAGATTTTCTTTCTCTCCGGACCCTTGCAGTTCCCCGTTCCTGACTCTTAGGGAGGCTGGGTTTGGGCTGGGGGAGGGGGGCATTTACCAAGGTACTCAGGGCTCAGTGAGAGCCCCGCAATTAATCTGAGTAGGCCTGAGATAGCCGTCAGGTCTAGCCTGCTGGTCAGCCCAGGCCACACCACCTGACCCACCTCTGTGCTGACCGGAGCCCGGCTCCTCCCTGCCAGACCCAAGCCTCACTGGCCTTCCCCTCCGGGTCTCTTCCTGCTCTCTGCCCCAGGACCTGGCAGTTGGGAGGGCTCTGTTAAGGGGGGGTATAAGGGATGAGCTGCTCAGGTGTCCCAAAGGCCCCTCCCCAGATCCTGTGCCCCTCAGTTTTGTCACGCCCCCTTCCCCAACTTCACACACAACCCTACGGACAGGCCCCAGTGGGGGCCCGAGAAACTGGTCTTCTGGCCCAGCATTCTCGGGTCCTCCCCCCTCCACGGGGCTAAGGCCAGCCACACCCCCACGCCCCGGCCCCCACCCCTGCCCCAGGCCTTAGCAGCCAAGAAAGTGGTGGCCGTGGTGGAGAAGCTGTCTTGGAGTCTGAACCACACCCCATACCTGCACTCCGACCCACCGACAGAACGATGGACCGACTGACCCACCGACCGCTGAGAGGGAACACTCAAGCTCTAGAAAGTCTCCCTTCCAGGCTGTACCTCGGCTGCCTTCCCCCTCGCACTCAGGCCTATTTCAGTCTCTGCTAGAAACCCAGATGCCTCTGGGAGCTGAGCAACTCCCCAAGGCTGACTGGGGGGGGTCGAAAGTGCATGCCGAGGGGCTCGGGAGAGGAGCCAGGATGAAGGAGCAGAGCGCGCCCCTGACTCCCCGGGTCCAGCAGAGAGGCTCCCTGCGGCTGTCACTTCTCAGGGGCCACAACCTGGTCCTTTGCGTGTTGAGACAGGAGACCCATTGGGTTCCGGGCCGCCGTCTCCCTGGCATAGCAGTCTCTCCGAGGCAGGATGGGGAAGCCGTCAAAGCAGGGACTGTCTGGGTCCTTCCTGGCCCTTGCGACCCACCTCGCTGGGCACAGATTCCCAAAACAGAAGGTGGCGACCTCAGGGGCGTATTAATGCAGGATTAATGAATTAATGAGACCATCTAGTAAGTGCTCAGTGAATATTCTGTGTTACTTCCTCATCAGTAAAATGGATACAACGCCTGCCTGGCTGTGGCAATTAAAGGAAAGAACAGGTGGAGATGTTCTGCACATTGTTACACACCCGGTGAACGGCGATCATTATTTTTATTGCCAAGTGAGACGCCCAAAGTTTAAGATACGCATTTAAGTCCGGATTGGGCTCTTTACATTTGTCCTTCGTTACAGGGCTTCCTCCGAAAATTCCAGTGTCTTTTCAGCCTCGTTCCCTCATGGGGCCCCCACCAGCGTATCTGTGAAGGATGGAGCCCCGGGAGCTCCGCTCACACTTTTGCAGACAGGAGGTTGTGAAGCGGTTTGCCCAAGGTCACCCTGGGTCTCCACATGGACTCTGTCCCGGTCACTCCCCCGCCAGCAGCAGCTTTGTCGCCTGCAGGGAGGGCCTGGGCCAGATGCGCTTTGCTTTCCGCATCTGTTCCGGGTCTTTGGCCAAAGGGCTGATCGGGCAAATTATCAGCTTTCTCGGATCGCAGGGGGTGGGGTGGGGTGGGGGATACCCCCAGGGGTGTGAAAGGCCCTGACATTGTATCCCGTTGTGTGAAGCCCTGATTGAGCCTGCGTGCTTACCTCCCACAACAGTCGGCTCTCCGACATCACCCTGCAGCCCACAGGCCCCTGCGCCGAGGTGAAGGGGCAGAGGGTATGTGAGAGCCAGGCTCCTCCGCCCTTGGGTTGCGGGACCCAGTCCAACAGGCAGAAAGGGAAGAAGCAATAAAAGGTGTCAGGGAACCCCTCACGGCCGTGAGGGCAGAGCAGCAGCCCCAGGCCAGCCTGGGCACTCTGGGAAGGCACGTCCGAGGGGAGGAAGAGCGGGGAAGACATTTCACTGCGTGGACAGGAAGGCTGGCGTGCGCACGGCATGCTGTAGCAGCAGTCTGGGGGCTGGATGCCTGGAGTTGGGACAGTCTGATCCCAAATTAAAGGACTGGGATTCCAGGTGAAGGACTTGATTCTGTCTGGTAGACAGTGGGGAGCTAGCGACTGTTGTTGAGCGTGAGAGTGACCTCATGAAAGTGATGTTTGCCCTAATGAAGTGTATTAGACAATTTCAGATAAGCTGGGGAGTGGGAGGGGGGAGCTAGAAAGACCTGGGGTCTGCCTCCAACACGTGGGCAGGCTTGCTGGAGAGGAAAGATGGACAGTTGTGAGGTAATTACGGAATCTCGAGAGGCGGGGAAGATGAGTCAATACCTCTAATTAAATCAGCCAATCAATATGTTCTGCAGGCTGAGAAGGGAAGCAGGTAGTGAAGAGAAAGCAGACGGAGCGGGCTGGAGAACTGGGTCTCATTTCTTACCTCCGTTGATGGGGTGACCTGAGTGAAGTCACTTGGGCTTTACTTTGTTCACAAAGAAAGCTCTACCTTTATCGTGAAAAAGGCTGGCATTTACTGTGCCCAAGACTCCGCACGCCGTGTCTCTGTCCATCCTCATAACAAGCCGGGGACGACGATGCCCATTGCGTGGATGAGGACACCGAGACCCAGAAAAGTGAGGTCACTCGCCCCAGGTCACACTGGCCCCAGAGCCGGGAACTCGAGCTCTTGTTGTCTCTGCTGTGACTGGAGCAGGGCTTGAAGGGTGTGCAGGGTCTAGGAAGGAGGCCAGAGCAGGGAAGGCAGAGGCCCGAGAGACAGAGCCGACAGTCTGTGCAAGTCTGGCAGGTGGAAATGCGTGGGGGGCTGCGTGGAAGCCAGCTCGGCCAGACGGAGGTCTGTGTCCAAGGGACCGCACAAGTGGTGGTGAAAACACTGGTCCCGCCTCCCCCACCCGCACCCCCAGCATCCTGGGCACTTCGGGGAGGGCGGGGCAGCCCCTCCTTCAGCGGCCCCCCACTCCTGCCAGGTTCTTTGTGAACTTCCCGTCCGCTAAGCAGTACTTCAGCCAGTTCAAGCACATGACGGAGCCCCTGGAAATGGAGCGGAGCCCCCAGCTTCGGAAACACGCCTGTCGGGTCATGGGGGCCCTCAACACGGTCGTGGAGAACCTGCACGACCCCGAGAAGGTGTCCTCTGTGCTCGCCCTTGTGGGCAAAGCACATGCCCTCAAGCACAAGGTGGAGCCCGTGTACTTCAAGGTACGTGGCTGGGTGGGTGCAGCCGCCCTCACCGCCCACCCTGGGAACACTCCGGGAGCACCCAGCGGGGGCAGGGGGCAGCAGAGGGGACCCCAGGGACCTCCAGCCTCGTCCCCTGGAGGGGCTGTGACGGGGAGGGGCAGCAGGATTGGAGGGCGGTGGGGGCTGGGTCTCAAAGGTGCCGTGTCCCCAAAGCTGCCAGGCTGTCATGTCGTGAATAATGCCCTCGGCCAGACGCTGGATAGAAGGGATGCTGGGGGCCCTGGGAGCTTCGGGGGGTGGGACGCCCAGACATTGACTTCCCCCTCCTCCCTTTGCCCCCAGATCCTCTCCGGGGTGATTCTGGAAGTGATCGCCGAGGAATTTGCCAATGACTTCCCACCGGAGACGCAGAGAGCCTGGGCCAAGCTGCGTGGCCTCATCTACAGCCACGTGACTGCCGCCTACAAGGAAGTGGGCTGGGTACAGCAGGTCCCCAACGCCACCACGTGAGGAGGGGTGAGGGTGGGCCGGGCAGCCCCCCTGCCGCGTCCTCCCCTGCCCCCTGCCCTCCCACCTCTCCTGGGGCACAGGCGCTGAGTACCAGGGCGGCAAGGCTTCCGGGAGGCTGGGTCTGGGGTCCGGGGTCACACTTAAGAACAGGCACAGTGGGAAAGGGCTGGCTTGAGTTCAGTGCCCCTGCGCAAGGCTGCTCAGAGCGATGGGCCTCGGACAAATTCTCCTCCCGGAGAGCCGTCCGGTTCCCTGGACCAGAGAGCACGCAGACGGCCCAGGGCAGCGAGGCTCTGAAAGGTTCCTGGCGGGAAGGCTGGTCATCGGGCCCAGCGGCAGCTTCTGCCACTTCCTCCCTGGGTACCAACCACGTGGAGGATGTTTTTCATCTAAGGCTGACCGGTGCCCGCCCCCCCCCCACCGCGTCTGCCTCAACGGGGCTGCAGCCAGGAGAATCACGAGCATGTGCGTGCACCCATGCACATCCCAAGGCCACGGGGGACCCGCATGGGTGTCACCAGAGGGTGTTTACTTCTAAGCTGACCCTGGAGGCCGGGTTCCGGGTTTCTGGGGATGGGCTCGAGGAGGGTGGCCAGCCTCAGTGACTCCAGCTAAGTCGGAGCACGAGGGGAGGGCTGGGCCCTGGACGTGGTGGCTGGGAACACTCCGGCCTGCCCGGGCCCCCAAGGGGCAAGGCGGCTCTGGGAGCTCGATGGAGGGGCGGAGGCAGAGCTCGAGGAGGAAAGAGGCAGAGGAGCGTAGGCGGGACTGGGAAGCAGGGGTCAGCCAGCAGCTCGGGACACGCGTTGTAGAGAAACATTCCCAGCAGTTTCCCATGGAAAGGCGCGTCTCCTCCCCGGGCTCCGAGCCGGCCCGTGGGGCCTCCTGGGCCTCCTGCTCGCAGGCCTCGGGGCCCAGCTCTGGGGGAGGTCCCTGGAGGGCAACCTTGGGAGGCCAGGCCTCCCGACCTTCCTGCTGCTGACCACACTGGCCCCAGCTTGCTCCTCCTCCCTTCCCCCCACATCGGCACCCCCCCCCCCCCGCAGAAGGTGGGGGAGGGGGGCTCGGGAACTTCTGGCTACAGCCAGGCAGCGACTCCAGATGTGAACAGCTGGGCCCTGGGCGGCCCCAGATCCCTGGGGCGGATGGGAAGCAGGCAGGAGATCTTTACCTGCCAGAGGAGATGGCGGCAGAGCCCAGAGAGCGGCCGGAAGCCGACCAAGGGGCCAGGGAGGGTCAGTGGGGGGAAGGGGCTCGCCCTCCCACGCCTCTCCCCAGGCTGGCTTCTTCTGCTTGCTGGAGATGAGTTTGTTTACAGCCAGAGACAAGACTTCCTGCTTCTAGAGAAAAAGGCCTTTTTACAGGGGCCTAGAGGGACTGCAGAGGGAGAAGGAGAGAGAGCTGGCCAGTGCACGCCCCAGTGAATCAGAAACACATGGACGGCATTTCCCGACACGAAGCCCTGTCCCCTCCCCCTCTCTTGCCCCAGCCAGACCTCTGGGACTTCCATCTTGCCAAACCCCAAACATTAAGAAACCACCAGTCTGCCCATTTCTGTTCCTTGCGCAGTGACCAGGGATGGGCTACAGGGACGGGCTGGCGGGGGCCCCACACCCATCTAGGTTTGGTGTTTACATCACTCCCCCCCACACACACCCCTGTCAGACAGGAAGGGGATTGTCCCCTTGTCCCTTTGCACACTCTCCCTCCACCAGGCTCTCCTCAGGGCACGGGGGTGGGCTCCAAGGAGGCATGTCGCCCTGGACCCCCAGCCCACAGAGCCCACCTATTGCCAAGTTTCAGATGGGTTGAGACGGCGGGAGGGAGCTGCACAGCAGGCCTGGCAGGTCTCCATCCGGGGTCTTATCAGGCCGCAGCGGTGAGCCAGACGCCGCTGCTTGTTGAACTGGCTCTGCTCGAGGGGGTGTGCGCCTTTTTTCTTGGGTGGGAGGGTCGGGAGGCTTCATGGGCAGAGAATGCCTATGTGCGGCAAGAAGGGTCCCCAGCCAGGCCCCCAGAGAGAGGACACGGGTCTCCGAATTCATAGAAAAAGAGCTGATGTTGGCAAGGTTCTTCGTAGCGTGTGAAACCTTTTCGTACAGTTGATGTTACTCCAGATGTGACTCGCCTGGTGGAGAGAAAGAGCCGCGGTTCAGGGGGGCCCCCTGACTTGTCTGAGGCTCCTAGCAGAACTGGGGTCTAGCGGGCTGCCTCCAGGCCGCGGAGCGCTGGGTCTCTTGGCAGATACTGTCCTGTCTTGCCATCCCCTGACCCCTCCCCCTGCCCCCCCCACACCCCCTGGTCCCACTGCATGCCCCCCACCCCACCCCGTAACCTCTCACCTCCATCTCCTATCTCCTCCACAGCCCACCGGCCACGCTGCCCTCTTCGGGGCCGTAGGACCCCCTCGCTCCTCCCCCCTCCCAGGCAGCACCCTGAGCAGAAGGCCGAGTTCCGAAGACCCTCCCTGGATGCCCAGGAAGCTGGAGGAGTCCCTGAGTCGTCTTCCCAGAGAGGCAGCCTCTGCTGTGGCCACGGTCCCCACCGGAGCCGCCGGGAGGTGGCGCTGGCTGCCTGGGTGCTGACCCCAGCTCAGTGGCCTGTGGGGATGGGGGACCCTTCCTCCTTGAAGAGCTGGGCCCACCCTTCGTAGCTTTTCTACTGTCTGTCAGGGACCCGGCTGAGAAGCTGGCCGGAGCCGGGGCCGGTCCGAGTCCCTCCGGGAGTGAGCCAGCCCCGGTTCTGTCTGCACGAGCAGCATGCAGGTCCCATGTCACCTACCTAGAGCATCACGCGCACACATCTACCACATATGCAGATATATTCTATATACAATCTATATATAAAAAAAAAATATATATATATACACACATATCTATACTGTGTATCTCCGGGGTCCGGGCCCAGAGGCACATGGGAAGCCGGGGTTCTGCCCATCTACGTGAGGGGCAGGGAGGGGTCCTGGTCATGCTTCTGGGCAGAGGACAGCGTGTTCTCAAAGAGATGGGGGTCCCACATCAGAGAGAATCTAGGCCTGTGGGTGACCCGAGGGCCTAGGTGGGCAGAGCTGGCGTGACCCAGCTTTGCCAGCAAAGTCCAGCCCGTTGTCTGACCAGCCTGCCCATGTTCCTGCTTTCCGCTTCCAGGTTCAAAGGATTTGGCTTGTCCCACTCCCCTCCCCCACCCCAAAGGCTATGGCTCCCTGACTTGCTTGCTGAAGCCCTTAGGGCAAGAGCAAACAGAGGGGCCAGCCCTGTGCAGAACCGGATGCCTGCCCTGGGGGAGAGGCCGGGGTAAAGGGGCCTCGAATGCCAGCCCCGTCTGCCTTTGCTGCTTTGGAGCCCCGCAGAAGCTGGGCTCCGTGCAGCTGTCAGAGATGACAGGCCAGATGCCACCCTGTTGCCATCTCATGGAGCTCTGCGGGCCTGGGGCTCAGGGCCTTCCCGCCCCACGCCCCTCCCCCACCCCGGCTGCTGGCTGAGAGTTGGTCCTGTCCACCCATCTGGGTCAGAGATGCTGGAGACCCCCCCCCCCCCCGTGTGTGTCCCTTGGTCACGTGTACCGTCCTCGAGGGTGTCTGGCTGCTGTGCCTGTGTCCCTCCCGTCCCTCCTCCCGCGGCCGTGCCTTCACTGCCTGCCCTTTTGTAGTTTCTGATGTTTGTAACCAGTCCCAGCGCGTCATTAAACAGACTCGCTCTCCCTGTGTCTCCGCCACTCGTTCTGTCTTTTCCTGCCAGCTGCCCCTCGCCTCTGCCTCCCCGCCTCAGTTCAGGGCTCAGGCCTCTGTCCTGTACCTCAGCCTTGGCTGGCTAGGGCCCCTCTGAGTTGGGGCTCACCCCCCCGAGCAGACTCCCCAACCTATACCATCAGGAGCACAGGGCTGGAGACAGGAAGCTGGGCTTTGGGGGACAGGTAGGGGGCGGGGGGAAGGAGCCAGCAAGGGTGTTTGTGCCCATTTTAATTTTTTTTAATGTTTGTTTATTTTTGAGAGACAGAGTATGAGTGGGGGAGGGGCAGAGAGAGAGGGAGACACAGAATCTGAGCAGGCTCCAGGCTCTGAGCTGTTGGCACAGAGCCCGACGCAGGGCTCGAACCCACAAACCGTGAGATCATGACCGGAGCTGAAGTCAGATGCTCTAAGGACTGAGTCACCCAGGCGCCCATCCCTGTGCTTGCTTTAGAAAGTCAAGGGGCTTTTAATCTTTGGTTCTGGAAATCTCCTTCCCCATGAGGGTAGGGTAAGTGAAGGAGGAATCAGGCAGAGACTTTCGGGGAGAAGGGCCCCACGGGTCTGATGGGCCAGTGAGCACAGGATGGGCCTCCCACCTGCCAGACCTGAGCATCCTGCACGGGAGAGCCAGTGCCCCACCTGCCGCTCTAGTTACCTGCAGAGAAAGGGAGTTGGCTGGCACCAGCCAGACACCGCTAGCGCCTTCCCTGCGCTCTCCACTTCCACCCCTTCCCAAGCCCTGTATCCTGCACCCCACGGCTGCACCCTGGCCTGCCCAGCCCCCCCCCCCACACACACAATGGAAGCAACAGCCAGAGAGAGCATCAGCTCCCCACAGAGGGGGGAGGTCACCACCCCTGGGTGGGCTGCAGGAGAAGCAGGAAGCAGCCTCCGCCCCTGGGGAGGGCTCCTGGCTGCTTGGGAAGATTCAGCTGACAGACCGGAAAGTCTTATCTCCCAGACCGTGAACTCCTTGAATGCGGGCTACGCCTTCAGTCTCCTGGGCCTGGCACGGTGGACGGGCTCGGTAGAAATCCAAAGACTAAGTGAACTCCACTCATCGAAAGCAAGACCAGGACCCGGGGCCAAGAGTGAGCTGTGTGAACAAGCCTTAAGTGCAGGGTGGAGACCACACGACGGGGCAAGGCCTTCCCAGGGAGGCCGCGCTGCTGGTTGGAGCCCTGGATTCTGGAGCCAGCCTGTCTCCTGATGCTGTGTGACTTTGGACATGCCGTTTTGCCTCTCTGGGCTGCCTGGTCACCTCTACTTTAAGATAGGGGTGAGGGGCGCCTGGGTGGCTCAGTCGGTTGAGCGTCTGACTCTTGATCTCGGCTCAGGTCGTGATCTCAGGGTTTGTGAGTTCAAGCCCCGTGTCGGGCTCTGCGCTGACAGTGTGGAGCCTGCTTGGGATCCTCTCTCTCTCCCTCTCTGCCCTTTCCCTGCTCATGTTCTCTCTCTCTCTCAAAATGAATAAATAAAATAAAATAAAATAAAATAAAAAGTGAACAAGGCAGGTACCAAGAGGAAGAGGACCTAAGCCAGCCAGGGTGCTGGGGGTGTGGGAGTGCTGGGGGCAGAGTGACTTGAGGGTCAGGCCATTGGAAGCAGCAAATGGAAGGAGAGCGGGGATTGGCCAAGATGAGTCTTGAGAGAGGAGGGGAAGGAATAGAAGGGGAAGGCAGTGCATGACGGAGGGAACTCTTAGGAAGCAGGACAAAGGACAGGAGGTGGAGCAGCCGGGAGGCCGGCCATGTCCTGGGCCTCGTGGTCCCTGGTGGCCTCAGGCTGAGCCCAAGCCAGCGTTGGAGGCTGCATGGCGGAGAGGACAGGGGTGTCTGTGGGCGGGGAGAGCCTCTGGGAGGAAAGACACCCCCTCCTTCGCTTCACTGGCTTAAGTGGTGAAGGGGCCTCTGACCCGGAACCAGGCAAAGCTGGAACCGTTCTGGAATGGGGCCCTTGAGAACGTTTATCTCCACTCCCCACCACCTAGGGAGGGGGCGCTGGCAATTGGCGACTCCCTCCAGAGCTGGGCTAGACAGGGGTGGAAGGTAGGGAGTGCGTCGGGAGGGGCAAGTCCAACTACCGCCAGCTGGGCAGGGCCCAGGTGTCCCTGGTGGGCTGTCCCCACGGCACGGGAGGCATGTCTGGGCTGTTGTGCTCTATGCTCAGGGATAGGCTTGTCGCTGAAGAGCTAAGCAACTGGGCCAGCCCCCCCTGGCGCCGCTGGGCTGTGAGTGATGGGGTGTCAGGAACGGGGGTGCCCGGCTCCTTCCCGGCCGAGCGGTCCTGGCCACGCGGCCCCATAGCGCCCCCTGCTGGCCGATGGGTGAGGCCCTCGCCGGGACGCCGCGCACCGTGCTGCCGCGGACCTTCCCTTTCCCGCTTCCCCTTCTCTGTGGGCCCGCCCTCCCCCCTCGCTTTAAAGGACGTTGCTGAAGCAAAAAGGAAAAATGTGAGCCCTCCTACCTACTTAAGAAAGTGCCCTCCCATATTTTGAACCAAGCGGTAAAAATTAAATAAATGCTCTATTAAAAAAAAGCAGGCTATATATAAAGCGTCATTATGCCCAGGTTGTTGGCTTGACTGTGTCAACTTTATAAAGTGACTCACTTCTGGTGGCTCCAGGCTGCATCAATCCAGCCTCTGCCTCCTGGCCTCATGGCCTTCTCTGTGTCGGCCTCAAACGTCTTGGGCGCCTGGGTAGCTCAGTGGGTCAGGTCATGATCTCATAGTCCGTGAGTTCTAGCCCCGCGTCAGGCTCTGCACTGACACTTCAGAGCCTGGAGCCTGCTTTGGATTCTGTGTCTCCTTCGCTCTCTGCCCCTGCCCCACTCATGCTCTGTCTCTGTCTCTCTCTCTCTCTCAAAAATAAATGAACGTTAAAAAAAAGTCTCTCTGCGCTCCTCTTCCAAGGACATGTCATTGGATTTGGGGCCCAGCCTAAATCTAAGATGATGTCATCTGGAGATCTTTAACTTGAAAGGGAAACGCAGACTCCCTTTCTCAAATAAGGCCACATTCACAGCTTCCTGGTGGGTGGGAATGTGGGGGGCCTCCAGTTAGCCCACTATGCCCACCTGTAGGGGCCGAACAATCAGGGAACCACTGTGACCCTGACTGTGTGCCTGGACCCTCTTCATCCTGTAAGGGAGACACCTGCTCGGTCCTGGCCTGGCCCCAGGAATCCTTCATCCCTGAGGAGGCGGAAGTCGGTCAGGAAGGTGTGAACAGCGAGGTAATTTCAGACCAGGGAGGACAGTAGTGTTGGGGGTGGGAGGGAGCGCCTGTAGATGGCCTTATCTGTTCTCCTCCAACTGCCTCAGAGATGCTCCTCATGACCCCTTTCTTTGGCCCAAGAACTGGATTCCGTTAACAACTTGCCCAGGGTCACAGGGCAGAGCAGGAACTCCAGACTGACCCCGAAGTCCAAGCCCCTCAACAACTGGACAGACAGAAGCAGAGAGAAGCCATTGCCCCTCCCCTGGCTGGAGCCCACAGCCTGGCCGGCTCCCTCTGCTGCTCCCATAGTCTGTCTCCGCCCGGCAGCTGGGCAATGCTCTCTCTAATCGTGCTGGCCCCAGCTTGGACCTTCCAAAGGCCTCTGGGTCCTAGACAGCCCTCTGGGGTCCAGAAGACCCTATAGAAGGAACAGCCAATAGTGGGGGAGATTAAGGAAGTCGATACAGACAGGGCCTGGGGTCTGAGACAGTGGGGAGAGGTGAAAAGGCCCCACCGAGCTTCGGGGAGAGAGTGAGAGTGAGTGAGTGTTCACAGAGCTGATGTTCTCAGCTTCTCACTCCCAAACTGCGGTCTGGGCCGGTGGTGGGAGACCACAGGTTCCCGGCTTGGGAGGAGGGGTGGGACCCCGCCTCTGGAAAACACTTTGGGAGCCCGAGGGACCAAAGCCCCTCAGAACAGCTTTTGCGTTTCTCAGGACGGAGTGTGGCGGCAGCATTTCAGACGGGCGTCAGGAGATGCGCACTGGTCCAGATGTGCCCTGCCTTACTGGGCACCCGTGGGCCAGTCTCTCCGGGGCCGAGCCCCACTTAGGGCCGTCCAAGACGAAGGGCCGGGTGACGGCTGGAGTCCACAGGCTCTTGAATTCTTCCTTCTTTTGCTGCGCCCAGAGTCGCTCCTGAGAGTTACTTCAAGGGGCCCCAGGGAACTGAAAGCCCTAGAGGTGGCCAGCAGCCCCCGGGAGAGCAGAGAGGGTCAGAGCCCCAGGCCACAGTGAAGGTTCCAGGGCAACGAGGACCAGGCCCCAGGAGGAAGAAGAAAGCAGAACAGGATTTCATCTCTTTTTTTTCTTCCTCCTTCTTCAATTATTTTTCTTTGTCATAAGTATACATTTATATATTCTCATTGTAGAAGATTCTAGAAATACCTTTTAAATTTTCTTTAAAAATTTTTTTTAATGTTTTTATTTATTTTTGAGAGAGACAGAGCATGAGCAGGGGAAGGGCAGAGAGAGAGAGAGAGACACAGGATCCGAAGCAGGCTCCAGGCTCAGAGCTGTCAGCACAGAGCCCAACGCGGGGCTCAAACTCGTGGACTGTGGGATCATGACTTGAGCGGAAGTCAGAAGCTCATTGGACTGAGTCACCCAGGCACCACTAAATTTTATTTTAGAGAGAGAGAGAGAGCATACTCTTGTATGCATGCAAGTGGGGGTGGGGAGAGAGAGGAAGAGAGAGAGACTTGGGCAGACTCCATGCTCAGCACAGAGCCCAATGCAGGGCCAACGCGGGGTTCAAGCCCACGACCATGGGATCATGACTGGAGCTGAAATCAAGAGTCTGTGAATTTTAAGTAAAATATAGCAATCTCTCTCCGGGGCTGTATAGAGTATCAGCTGCCCGAGAACTCACCCCCCTTCCCAGCGGCCAGGCCTTGAGCAGACGGCTTGAATTTACTGTGTCTCACTTACTCATCTGTACAATGGGTTGGGAGGATGAAATGAATTCATACGTACACAGAAAGCATTTGTGCCATGCCTGGTGCTCACCGGGGGATCTTGAATAATTTATGCAAAGCAGGCCACAAGGACCGATGGGGGACACATACATGGCACATCTCCTCTCACACACAACATCATCCCATTGGTTCACTTACGAAACCCAAGTTCAGGGGCACCTGGGGGGCTCAGTTGGTTAAGCCTCCGACTTTGGCTCAGGTCAGATCTCATGTTCGTGGGTTCGAGCCCTGCGTCAGGCTCTGTGCTGACAGCTCAGAGCCTGGAGCCTGTTTCTGATTCTGTGCCTCCCTCTCTCTCTGACCTTCCCCTGCTCACACTGTCTCTGTCTCTCAAAAATAAATAAAAACCACAAAAAAAAACCCCTCAGGTTCAAAAATAAAAGTATCAACAAACAGACTGTAGAGCATTAAACCTAGCACAGAGCCCTTCTGAGCACAGGGCCCTGCGCCGCTGTCCAGGTCATGTGCCCATGAAGCTGGCCGTGCCTCTGGACAACAGCCACTGCCGATGAACTTGGAAGTGGATCCTCCCCTAGCCAGGCCTTGGGATGCCCACAGGCCGAGCTAACACTTCATTTGTAGCCTCTTGAGATACCCTAAGCCAAAACACCCAGCTAAGCCCCACCTGGAATCCCGGGGCACAGAAACTGTGAGAGAATAGTGTGTGTTCACTGAAGCAGGTAATTCGCTAGTGCGGCCATAAGTAAGGAGTACAGGGGCGTTCTGTAAAGTAGATCTTTCCTTCCTCCAAAGTAGGGCTGTTGGGTTACCTTAAAACATAGTTCCCAGGGTGCCTGGGTGGCTCAGTCCATTGAGCGTTCAACTTTGGCTCAAGTCATGATCTTACGGACTGTGGATTCGAGCCCTGCATCGAACTCTGTGCTGACAGCTTGGAGCCTGGGGCCTGTCTTCAGATTCTGTGTCTCCCCTGCTTGTGCTCTTTCTCTGCCTCTCAAAAATAAATAAACATTTTTTAAAAATAATAAAATAATAATAAAATAAAACACAGTTCCTGCTGAAAAGGCAGGAGAGATGCTTGAAAATTTCCCTTTATTCATCTTTTTTTTTTAGGTAAGCTCTACGTCCAACATGGGGTTGGAACTCACCGCCCTGAGTCACGTGCTCTTCCTACTGAGCCTGCCAGGCACCCCACCACTAGCTTTCAAAGCAAGGTGTTGGTTTAATAAATGTCTCTCTGGGGGTCCAAGGGCTTCTCTGGATTTCTCCTGTTTACATTTCTCAGGAACATATGACTTTTCACGGTTCTTGTGTATTTCCATCACCTGTACTCATGTTTCTTTTTGATGCTCAGACGGTTTCGGTTGGGCCAGTGGGAGTCCCTTCCAGCTGGTTAGTGTGCCCTTTTGACACGACGCCATCAATCTCTGAAATCTTCCTTGCTTTCTGCCACCAACGAGACGTCGCAAGGTCCTCATGCAGTTTCCCTGCCCCGGACCCAGAGCCGGCCATTTCTCCAGGGCGCCTTGGTCCTTGACTTCCGCCTTGTGTTTAGACACTGAGATCCCGTCGCTAAGGGTCTTTGTGGTTTTAATCTGCACCCCCTCCCCAGAATCAAGTATATTCACTGACCATTTTCACATATTCTTCTTTGAATTATCTGTTCTTATCTTGTATCCAATTTTCTGCTCATATTTATTATTATTATTATTATTTTAAGATTTTCTTTTTAACAGGTGCCTGGATGGCTCAGTCGGTTGAGTGTCCGATTCTTGATTTTGGCTCAGGTCGTGAACCCAAGGGTCACGGGATCAAACCCTGCCTCCGTCTCCCTGAGTGGGAGCCTGCTTGGAATTCTCTCTCTCCCTCTGCCCCTCCCCCTCCCCCTTCCTGCTTGTGCATGTGCTCTCTCTCTCTTTCATTCTCTCTCTAAAAAAAAGAAAGAAAAATTATTTTTCAGTAATCTCTATACCTAACGTGGGGCTCAAACTCACGACCCCCAAAGATCAAGAGTCACATGCTCCTCAGACAGCCAGCCAGGCTGGCCAGGTGCCTCTCTTACTTTGTAATTTTAAAATTGATTTGTAGGACCTATTTTTTTCATTTCTAGATATTGATCCTTTATCAGTTACATTCATCGGAAGCACTTTCTCCCATTTGCTCGGCTTTTAACTTTGTGGAAGGACAGAAGTCCACAGCTTTCACGTCATCAGATCTGTCGGTCTTTTTGTTTATGGCTTCTCAGCGCAGTTTCGGGGGGCGGTGTCTTCCCACGGAGGCCTCAGCACCTCAAGGGTAGCTAAACGGCCTACTGTATGTAACACATCAAACAGCTGCCGTGTGGGGTGGGCTGGAGTGTTTGCTCCCAAAGCCAGTGTGCCCGCCCCTCCGCACCCCACAGTGTCTGCAGCCCTCAAGGTAAGGGAAGGGACAGGCAGCAGTGAGTGATCTGGGGTCTGCAGGATGAGCCCAGCCCCGGGATGTGGGAGGTAACATGGATTCTGGAATAACATTCCAAGCCCATTCCCAAAGGTCAGTCAGAATGACCAAGCCTTGGCTGAGACTAGTACTCCCCAGAGGAGGGCTGATAAAGGGGTGAAGACAGCACAGGATGCTGCGAGGGAGGGAGAGAGTTCAAGGTCACCGTCGGGGAGGAGCGCACTGGGAAGAGACAGAGCTGGAAAGCATCTCTGGGCCCCAGGAGTCCAATCACATCAACCTCTGGACGCTGGAGGCCCCCGCGTCTCACCTGGGTGGCGGGCAGCTCTTAGGGACCCTGGGGTCTTGTAACTCAGGAGCACCCAGTCAGAGAGAGGGTCACCGGTGGCCCTTTCTGGGCAGGACGTTCTGAAAGGAGGTCAGGAGGGCACAGAAGAGTTATACAGGCTTTGGCATCTTAGCCTGTGGACGTAATGCCCGTAGAATTTAAGTGGGGTTCCCAGATTTTCTGATGAGAAATCAGATAAAGGCAGCATAGATGAATCATGGCTTCCTTGGGTTTCCTGGACCAGTGGGGGGTTCCTTGGAGCAGCACCCCTAATCACCACTAGGTGGCGACTCTGCACCATCAATACCAGCGGCCAGCGCCCCAGGAGGCGCTGGTTCCCTTCCCGGGAAAATCCCTTCACTTCACCCCTCGCAAGCTGACTCTTTCTTGACTCTGTCCCCTAGAGCCTGTGTTGGGGGGTAAACCCCCAAGCATACGTGGAGAGGACAACTGGAGTCCTGGGCTGGCCAAATTCTGGACAGAGGGGAGGCCTTCCTCATCCCTCTTCTTCACTCAGGTCCCCTGGCCCCCTTTCCCTATACCCTTGACCTGGACCATTGCAGTCATCTCTGCACTAGCCTTGCTACCTTTGCCAAACCTGTCTGTCCTAAACCAGCCAGAACGACCCTTCTGACACATCTTTCCTTCCCTTTGTTCTGTGGTCCACGATGGCTGGAAAGAGCGTGGGCCGTGGGTACAGGACCCAGCTCTATACTCCACGGGCTGTGTGGCCATGGGCACAGCCCTAAACCTCTCTGAACCTTGACAAGAAAACCAGCGTTGGGGCAGCTGGGTGGCTCAGTCGGGTAAGCATCTGGCTTTGGCTCAGGTCAGGATCTCACGGTTCGTGGGTTCGAGCCTCACATCGGGCTCTGTGCTGAAATCTAGCTCAGAGCTTAGAGCCTGTCTTCGGATTCTGTACCTCCCTCTCTCTCTGACCTGCCCCTGCTCACATTGTCTCTCTCTGTCTCTCAAAAATAAATTTTAAAAAACATTAAAAAAAAAGAAAACCATCATGTCTTCATTCAATAGACCTTCATTATGTATTCTAAATTCCTTTTAATCTCAGCTAACAAAGAGACTCCCTAAGATTTTACTCCCCTAAACAAATATAAGGACATCCTTCAAAGGTATGTTGTCGAACATTTTTGGGTTTGCTAGCTTATGACTTCAGGGTTGCTTTGCCCTTGTCTTTGGAGGGTCGCAATGTCTCACCTTCTTGATCTGTCTTTTGTTTTTTTTTAATTAAAAATTATTTATTTATTTATTTATTTATTTATTGAGAGAGAGAGAGAGACAGAGTATGAGTGGGGAGGGTGAGAGAGAGAGGGAGACACAGAATCGGAAGCAGGCTCCAGGCTCTGAGCTGTCAGCACAGAGCCCGACGCGGGACTCAAACCCATGAGCTGTGAGATCATGACCTGTGCCGAAGTCAGCTGCTTAAGTGACTGAGCCACCCAGATGCCCCTCACCTTATTGATCTGAATGTCATAAGTGATGAGGTTTTGGAGTGATGGAGGTTCGGAGCCAACGACCAAAAAAGAATTCCTGAGTCGTCTTCTCTAAAAAGGTGGTTTTATTAAAGCCCGGGGACAGGACCCTTGGGCAGGAAGAGCTGCCTTATAAGTGTGAGGGGTGACTGTTTATTCACTGCGGGGTTGGGGGGAAATAAAGTCAAGAGGAAGTTTCTAAAGGGATTTTCTTTTTTTCTTTTTTTAATTTGTTTTTGAGAGAGAGAGAGACAGCGCAAGCAGGGGAGGGTCAGAGAGAGAGGGAGACACAGAATCTGAAGCAGGCTCCAGGCTCTGAGCTGTCAGCACAGAGCCCGACTCGGGGCTAGGACCCATGAACCGTGAGATCGTGACCTGAGCCAAAGTGGGCACTTAACCAACCGAGCCCCGCTGGCACCCCTCTAAAGGGATTTTCATATCCTAAGAAGACTAATAAGATACTGGAGGCCTGGCTATAGTCAAGCTAAGTGTCTGGTAAAGCACTCAGAGTAGGGGGTTCCTGGAGAAAAGTCATACTTTGTATTTGCCTCAAGTATTTGTCAATGGGCTGCAGGTGATAAGGAAGTTTAATTTTACCGGCCATTCCCTTCTTGCGTTTGTTCCCCATGTCACCCTGGAGGGGAGGGTGCCGTTGGGCCTCCAGGATCCTGAGTCTATACATTTCTGCAGATGAGGCCATTGAGAAGACATTTGTCAACTAATAGAGACTCCTGTCCGTTGTGACTGTGATCTCTATCAGTTAACCATTTTCTTTCCTTCCCTTTGTTCTTGGGCAGCCTGAATGCCTGAGGAACGTCAGACCTGCGGGAGGGGTGCGGGGAGGGGGGGGTAGTGCAAGCGTGAGCCTGGCCCTCAGCCTGCCTTACGGTCCCTCATCATCATCTACAGCGTGTGCCTTGCTCACCCTGGGGCATTGCTGCCAAGATTAAAGATGCAATCACGTCCACGCAAGTACTTTTCAAAGAGTAAAATATTAGATGCCGATTTTCCAGTTTATTTTATTTTTAATTTTTTTTTAATGTTTTTTTAATTTATTTTTGATACAGACAGAGACAGAGCATGAGAGGGGGAGGGGCAGAGAGAGAAGGAGACACAGAACCGGAAGCAGGCTCCAGGCTCTGGGCTAGCTGTCAGCACAGAGCCTGACGCGGGGCTCGAACCCACGAACGTGAGATCATGACCCGAGCTGAAGTCAGAGGCTTCACCGACTGAGCCACCCAGGCGCCCCCAACTTTCCAGTTTAAAAACTCGCTGCTGTTCACAGAGAGCTTCCGGCAGACGCCGCCTCCCTTCCCACGCTGTGGCCCACCATCCTTCCAGCAGGTCCTGTGACGCAGCCAAGCCAGGGGCCAGAAATCCCCTGCCATCGCCTGGGGGTCCTCACTCCCGGAGTCTTGTCTCTCGTCCTTTCCACCAAAAACTCCTTCCCTCATCCCCACCAATCAAGCCCCACCCGGGGCCTTCAGGCTCATTTTAGAAAAAGCTTAGCTGGTGTTTTCTGTAAGTGATCAAAGTAATACGCTCACGTGGTGTGAAGTGAAAAGCAAGTCCCTGTCCCCCCTCCTCTCCACCACCCTCCCAGGCAGGGTCACCCCACAAATGCACTTCCGGAAGGTTTTTGTGGATCGACCAGCAAATACATGTATGTGCTCTTTAAATGTAGGTAAATGAACTTATACCAGGAGCGAGTGGCTGGCTGGCTTAGACCATAGAACATGTGGCTCTTAATCTCAGGGTCAGGAGTTAGAGCCCCACACTGGGCGTGGAGCCTGCTTTTTAAAAAAAAAATGGAGGGGAATCTGGGTGGCTTCGTCAGTGAAGCTTCCAACTTCGGATTAGGTCATGATCTCGCTGTCTGTGAGTTTGAGCCCCGGGTCAGGCTCTGTGCTGACAGCTCAGAGCCTGGTGTCTGCTCTGGATTCTGTCTGTGTCTCCCCCTCTCTCTGCTCCTCCCTCGGTCATACTCTGTCTCTCTGTCTACCTGTCTCTTTCTTTCAAAAAGAAACATAACACATAGGGCTGCCTCCCTGCTTTTAACACCTGGGTAACATCACCGCAATCGATGCCCCTGGTCTACAGGACGCCCTTCCGCCCACCGGCTGCACACCCGCAAACACCAGAGCCACGATCAGCCTTCCTGTGAGAAGGAAAGCCGGCAAGAGCGGATAAAGAAAGCCAACCAGATGACCGGCTTCTGTGCTCTTGCTTGCCTCTTCCATCAGCCAGCTGCCCACATAGCACAACTGATAGTGTCCCCCCGCCCCGCCCCCACCTTTTTCCTTGAGCCCCTGAAACCTCACCCACCTGTGCACACAATAGAATGTTTCCACGTACCGGGACGCTAGCCAGGCATAGAAGAAGGCCAGGGCCAGGGCTGGGGCTCAGCCTTGGGAAGTGACTGCTGGGCAGGCACTTGTGTGAAATCAACAGTCTTTTCTATTTCAAAAATTTTTTTTTAATGTTTTTATTTATTTTTGAGAGAGAGAGAGAGAGAGAGACAGTGTGAGCAGGGGAGGGTCAGAGAGAGAGGGAGTCACAGGATCTGAAGACAGGCTCCAGACTCTGAGCTGTCAGCACAGAGCCCAACACGGGGCTCGAACCCACGAACGGTGAGATCATGACCTGAGCTGAAGTCAGACGCCCAAGGGACTAAGCCACCCAGGCGCCCCTCAACAGTCTTTTCTGATTCTCGGAGTGTGGGTTGCTTGTGTCTTCCTGTGTGCCGAGCATTTACTGTAACACCTGCAGCTACATCGCTGGCAGTGTGCTCTGTTTCTGGGGGACAAATCCCTGACAAATCCCCAAATCACTACCAGGAATCTTTCTCCTTCTGGGGGCCCCTACAGTGTCGTTTGGCATTCTCAGGATGACCACGGGGCTCAGGTATCTGGAAGGTTTGCTAGAATCTAAAGTCAGGTCATGACTCAGTTCAAACTCCAGCTGCTGCACTCCGTCCCCCTCTGCCCCTGTCTTCTCATCCCTAAAACGGAAACGATCATAACGGTACCACTCCTGGAGCTGTCACCAGGATGTGAGAACAAAGGCAAACAGCAATGTAGATAAAACTAAATTTCCTTCGAACCTGAGCTCATTGACAAATAACTGAGACAGGCCAAGGATAACTTCCCAGGAGAAAATCCCAACTGTCTTCATGTTTATGAACATGTTTCCCCCTTGCTGGAGGGGGAAAACCCTTAGCCTGACAACAGCCAAGCCTCCAAGATCCCATCTTTCCCCATCTTTACCTCCCTCAACTCCAAAGTATGCAACCAATTGCTCCTCACAAGCCTAGTGCAGCTCTTTCTACCCAGGAGTCCTGTCTCTGTGCCTTAATAAAATCACCTTTTTGCACCAAAAATGTCTCAAGAATTCTTTCTTTTTTCTTTAATTAAAAATTTTTTTGAATGTTTATTTACTTTTGAGAGCATGAAGGGGGGGGGCGCAGAGAGAGGGAGACACAGGATCGGAAGCAGGCTCCAGGCTCTGAGCTGTCAGCACAGAGCCCGACCCGGGGCTCGAACCCACGAACGGTGAGATCATGGTCTGAGCTGAAGTTGGACGCTTAACCAATTTAAGCCACCCAGGCGCCCCCCCCAAGAATTCTTTCTTAATCGTTTGCTCATGAACTCCACTTGAAACCACATCAGCAAGATTTTGAGAGAACACCTTATCGCCCTGAGATCAGGGTGTGGGGGGTGAGGGGCAAGCTGAGGGCAGAGTGCAGGCTAACCGACGCCCCCCTCCCCATGGGACATGTATGATATTCCTTGGACTGTCCCGGCTACCCAAAACCAGGAAAGGACAAAACAAAAACAAAAACAAATGGTTAAATTGATGAGTCTCCACCAGTTTATCAGAAAAAGCCAATCCCGGGGTGCCTGGTTGACTCAGTTGGTTGAGTGTCTGACTTCAGCTCAGGACATGATCTCACTATTCATGGGTTTGAGCCCCGGCGGTGGGCTCCGTGTTGGCAGCTAGCTCAGAGCCTGGAGCCTGCTTCCCATTCTGTGTATCCCTCTCTCTCTGCCCCTGTTTATAATCTCTCTCTCTGTCTCTCAAAAATAAATAAATGTTAAAAAAAATTAAGGGGCGCCTGGGTGACTCAGTCATTTGAGCATCCAGCTTCGGCTCAGGTCATGATTTCATGGTTTGTGGGTTCTAGCCCCGCGTCAGGCTCTGTGCTGACAGCTAGCTCAGAGCCTGGAGCCCGTCTTCAGATTCTCTGTCTCCCTCTCTCTCTGACCCTCTCCTGCTCACGCTGTCTCTCTCCCCTCTCTTTCAAAAATAAATAAAACATTAAAAAATTTAAAAAAAAGCCAATCCCATTAATAGCCTAAAGTCCAGGAGCTCTCTACTGTCTTAATGTTAATGCTTTGTTAGAGGGAAAAACAACCTTAGCTTGACAGTACCTATGCCTCCAATAAGTATTTATTGCATGAAAGTCTCTTTGGAAACTCCCTCTTGCCTTTATCTCCCCCAATTCCATTAAAAAAAAATAACAAAACAGTCACCCCCTACATTTGCAGTGCAGCACAGGCCCTGTCTCTGTGCTTTAATAAAATCACCTTCTTGCACCAAAGATGTCTCGAAGAATTCTTTCTTGGCCATCAGCTCAGAACCCCATGAACCCCAACATCACCCCCAAAATTCATCAAAGGGAAGGACCCCCAACCGGCCACCTGCCCTTACCCTTCCTGTTAGGTTTTTTTTTTTTAAAGGTGTTTGTTTGTTTGTCTGTCTGTCTGTTTTGAGAGAGAGAGAGAGAGAAAGTCCAAGTGGGGGAATGGCAGAGGGGGTGGGGACAGAGAATCTGGAGCAGGCTCCATGCTCACAACAGCAAGCCGGATGCGAGGCTCGAACTCATGAACCATGAGATCATGACCTGAGCCTGGACACTCCGCTGACTGAGCCGCTGGGGGCCCCCTATGCTTCCTGTTACAGCCCCCTGTGTTCCCACCTTCTTACTGAGCACAGGCCCTTTGCACACAGGCCCTGATCTAGGTCCTCCCTGGGTAGCCCCCAGCCCCCAGCCCCCAGGGATGTGGTGGGTAAACAGTCCTTGCATTTGCTCTGGGAGCAACCTCCCTCCTCCCCCCCCCCCAGTCCTGGGGGATGGGGAGGAAGAGGGATGCCTCCCCAGCAGCCAGGAGCCCCTCCTCCTCTTTCCACTTCTTAACTCCCCACCCCCATCCAGATCAGTGACACACACCACAGGAGCCTGTAAGGGGCCAGGGTCTTAGCTGTCCCTGGAGACCAACAGGACTGCTTGATCTGGGTCCCCCCAGGTCCAGACCACTCCCCCACCCCCAAGTAGAGTTTCCCTTCAAACTGTGGTCCTCCCAGCAGGCCAGGCCTCCCCAAGGTGGAAGGACGAGATAAGAGCTGCCAGGGCTGAGAAAGGGGCATCTGGACCTTGGAGTTTTCCTGGCTCCCCTTGGCATAGTTTTGTCTAGGCCCAAGTGGGGAGGCTAGGTCAGCCAAGTCCTCTTCATGCCGAGGAGAAGGGTCCACCTGGACAGCCAAACCCAGGCCAAGGGGCCGAGAGGGTCAAAGGACTGAGTGGCTCAGTGCCAGTGTGTGGGGGGGAGGGTGGTTAGTGGGCACATCACACCCAGCACCCACCCAGTCCACACCCAGCCTGCAGACAGAATTGGGTGGGTCCTGTCAATGCCTTCAGGAAGGGGTAGGTTCTTGAGTTTGGGCCTTGGCCACAGGGTAGATGCAGGTAGGACTGCCTTTTCCCCCCAACTATGGGCTCCTGGGGGGAGGGAGAGAGCAATGCCAGGTCCACGCCCCAGGGAAGTGATAGAGAAGCAGAGCCACAGGGAGATCAGGAATCAAAGGCCGTCTTCTCCACACTGAGAAGGAGTAGAAATTGGCTCAAAATTGATGAGACATAGGGTCCCAGTGTGATCATAGTAACAATAAGAGCAATCCTAACAACAGCAGCTGCCAACAGTTAGTGGCACACACCGGGTGCCCTTTGAGGGGCTTCCTACAAGGGGCAGGGGGTGTTATCACGCCCATTTACAGAGTAGGAAGCAGAGGCCCACAGAGGTTGTAGGTTATCCAAGACCACACAGAACGCAAGTGGCAGGGCCAGGATCTGAACCTAGTCGTCTGGCCGTCAGCCTCCACCGCCCATAAAAACCACACTAGTTAGCACTCTGCATGCCCCGCTTCACTGCATCCCCACTACCAACCACGTGAGAAGGCCTGGCAGGCTTTGCTACTTTGCAAATTAAGAACAGGCTCAGAGGGGCTAGGGCCTGGCCCTATCCCCGAGGCTGGCCCCACGAATCTCCGGATCCTGAGCGCTTTCCTCTGCTGCAGGCTCCGGTGTGAACCAAGGTTTTGTCCCACCAGGAAGGTTACGTGTCGCCGGGCCGGAGACACCGTGAATTTTCTTTCACTGGTTCGGCCGCAAAGGAGATTCCTGAGACTCCTCCAGAGACCCCTGCCACCCACGCGGGCGCCCAGCGCGCCCTTCGCCCAGTGGCAAACACTCCTGGCCCGGGCTTCGTGCGGGGGTCGGGCGGGGGCGGGGGAAGTGCAGCAAGACGGCCTCGGAGCGCGCCCTCGCCCCAGGAGGATGCAGAGATCAGAGGCCTCCCGGAGGCGGGAGCTGCCGCAGGTCTAGGAGTAACAGAGATGCTCCGAACGCGTTTCGGGGAAAGCGAGGGGCTAAAGGTTCGAGGAACAGGCCCACTTGGCCTCAGAATGAGAGAGCTGGAGGGAGCGGGATGGGGGGTGGTGGTCCCCGGAGTGACTATTCCTTGGGGGGGTGGGTGACGAGATGGCAGTTCAGACCTATATCGTGCGCTTTGTCCCGGGAGGAGAGGTCGGCGCTCTGAAGAGACCAGCTCCCGCAGAAAACAGGGCTCTCCCCAGGCGGCGACGCCGGCCCCCGAACCAGGGATCGGAGCACAGAGCGAGGGGAGCGAGGCCCCGGCGCCCCAGGGCCGGCCTCCTTAGTAGCGCACCGACCCGGGCCCCGCCCCCAGGCCGCCCGGCCCCGCCCCACGCCTCCCTGACCGCCGGGTCCCGCCCCCAGACCTCCAGTCTCCGCCCCCTCCGCCCGCGCGCAGGTAGGGAAGAGGCGGAGCGCCGGGGCCCCGCCCCCAGGAGCCACCGCCCAGCCGCTGGCCGGCGCCGCTCGGAGCTGCGTCCCGGGGACGTGGGGCCGCAGGGAGGTGAGCGCGGGGTGAAGGGCGGAGCTCGGCACGCGGCGGCCCGGCCGCAGGCGTCACCGGGGTCCGCGGGGTCGGGCGCGAGCCCTG
>NC_043716.1:53929173-53971494 GCF_006229205.1 Suricata suricatta | reverse complement strand
CGGGGCCGCCCGACCAGCGGAGCGCTCGGGCCCCACGTGGGCCGCGCCCGAGGCCAGAGGCCGGGGCTGGGCTCGGACGGGGCTGCTGGACCGGGGCTGCCGGTCCCTGGGGCCCGGCTGGGGCGAGACGCCTAAGGGGTCCCTCGGCCACGGGTCACCAGAGGTAGGGGGCACGACGATTGAGCAGAAGTTTAAAGTCCCGGGAGGAAGAGAGGGGACTGCCTGGGTACAGGACCGCGCAGTCTTGCCTTCGTTTCAGAAGCGCCTGGAACTCAGACCCTTCCCTCCCCTTTCTCTTCCTGGACGAGCCGCGGGGCGCCGCCGTCGCCGCCGAGAAGAAGTTTGTGCTTTCAGGCTCGCCAGGGGGGAAACAGGTGCGGGAGAGTGGATTCACAGCAAGTCTAGGTCGGAGCTCGGAAATTGGACCCAGCAGTCCCCTCTGATGTTGGTCCAAGGGCCTTGGGCTAGGTGTGAGCATTAGAAAGGGTTGTCTGCTAGACAGACTCTCCCATCCCAGGGCAGAGGGGAAGCCCAGGTCTCACGCCCCGCCTAACTGGGTGAAAGGCTAAAGGAGGGGAAGGCTTGCCCAATGACCCCACACGTGGGCTGGCTGCTGGTTCCCAAATAGATTTACGACCCCTCGTTGGTGACGTTTGCTGGTAAAGTGAGGAGCCCCCAGCATCGGTGCTCCTGTCCCACTGTAGGTAGGGCAGAGTGGCTAGTGAAGCTTGTGGTCCTTAAGCAGGGGACTGATTTTTGGTGCCAGCAGATATTTGACCATGTCTGGAGACATTTTGGTTGTCACAACTCAGGAGAGGGAGGTGAGGGTTGATACCACTGGCATCTAGTGGGTACAGGCCAGGGATGCTGCTAACAACGTCTTACAGTGCGCAGGCAGCTCCCTACCAGAGAGAATTAATCAGCTCAAAATGTCAGTGCTGGGCGGAGGCCGAAGGACCCTGGAGCAGCACCTGGCATCAAGTTACGGTTTATGGACTTCCCATGCTTGCCTCGGTTTCCCCACGGGTTAGGGGAAGAATAGAGGAAACTTAAGTTGTGAGGGCATTTATTTCCCTAGCCTGTGGCCTCCTTTGGTGCCAGAATTCTGCCTCTTGCCTGCTCAGACCTGGGCCCTGCAGGAAGCAGGTCTGGGTGCTGTGGGGGAGGAGCTGAGTCCCAGGCACTGGGGGTGCTTCACCCCTGAGGCAGCCTCCCATGCAGGGTGCACCGGGGCAGCCCTGGAGCTCAAATATCCCCCTGGGGAGTGTGGGGAGAGAAGGGGCAGAGCTCTGGTCTCATAGAGTTCCCCAAAGGTGGATTGCTGAGACAGGCATGGACGCCTGGTGCCATGTGACCTGCTGGAATTTTCCCTTCGAACCTGACACCTAACTCTTCCAGTTATTTACACCAGGAAAATAATATCCAAGGACTAACAGGCCTCTCACTCCTTGCGGCTCTCCAGTCTGCCTCCGTCCGGCAATAGAAAGGTCCTCTGTGGCTGTGGGAACCCTGGGTTAGGCAAGAGGCCCCAGGGTGGCCCCCCCTGCTGGTACAGCCAGGCAGCCCCTGCTCCTGGTGTGAGCCACGCGTCAGCCCAGAGGGGACCCCAGTAGGGACGCCTCCTTTGTATTGGCCTCAAATGTTGGCCTAGTTCTCAGGGGATGGGCGTGGGGGGCTGTCCTCGAGGGATGGGTTGGAATGAAGCAGCCGTCTCTGCCCAGGTCCCCAGGCCACCTCACCGCCCTCCCTTCCCGTTTTCTGACAGTATTTCTGCCCACATTCTGTTCACTCCTGGACCCACCCAGCACTCTGGCGGGACAAGAGGGCAGGTGGCAGGGTTTTGTGTGTGTGGGTTTTGTTTTTTGTTGTTGTTGGCTGTTTTGCTTTTTAACTTTAAAGGGCACTCCCATCTCTCTGTTAATCAAAGAAACCGAAATAGTGGCCTCCATCTTTAGCGTGTCTCTCTCGGCACAAAGCAGCATTCAAGACTTGTGCAAAGCCATTCAGGAATTAAGCAGTAGAGCCTGATCTTGAACCTGTGGTTCCCAGGCCCAGCCCCAACACCTTGTGCCACCTGCTGGTAAACCACCAGCTGATTCCTCTATCTGGTTCGCTCATTTGTGAGCTGCAGCTCGACGGGGTATAGACACACACACACTGCCCACTTCTGTTCTTCTCCTGGGGGGCCACCAGGGTCTGAGCCTGGCTCTTCATCCGTGGTGCTGTATTTCCCGGTGACTCGAGCCCTGCAGAGGTTCCAGTCAACCTGCAATCAGCTAAGCCCGATGAGACTGCAGATAAGAGCAGGAAGAAGCCAAGGGGGCGTGTCTGTGCGTGCCCGCACCTGCTCCTGTCCAGGTGACTTCAGCGAGCCACCTGCCTCATCTTTTTGGTGGCAGGATCGGGGTGGCCCCAGCCTCCTGCCTGCCCCTCGGTGTGGCATCTAGGGAGATGTCCTGTCTGGGCTGCCTCCTCCCGTCTCTGCACGTCCCCTCTGGTCTGGGCCACCCACTTTGGAGCTCAGGCCTCTGTGTCACCCGGGCCACCCGTGGGGTTTTCCAGAGTGAGCTCACACGTTTGCTCCCGGTTTCCTATCCAGCTGAGCCAGGCGGCGGGGAGGACTGGCAGAGACATCAGCGGCCACTGGGAGTGCAGGCTAAACACACCCGTGGTGACTGGGTTGGGGAGGTGCCCAGGCGAGGCCAGGACGCGTGGCCCCACCTGTCCCGCCATGGGGAGGGTGGCCCATGGGGACAAAGGCTTTTCTCACATATCCCCTAAAATTACTGTTGCTTCCCTAAGGGGAGTTGACGGGGCGGGGGGGGGGGGGGGGGGGGAGGGTTAAAGAAAAAGTCATCACCTCATCTTCAGGGAAGTCGGAGAGCCCCTGCGTCCACATCCCGTCATTGTGTGCACTTATCCAGGGACCCAGACACAAGTCATTTGTTTGCAGTTCAAACGCTGCCAGAAGGCATGTTGTGGGGGCGGGGTGCTAGGAAAGTGGTTGGCGCTAAGCAGGCAGTGCCAATCAGAGACGCGGCCGGGAGGGCTGTAAGAGGGGGGTTCCCAGCGTGGGGAGCCGAGAAGCAAGGCCCAGAAGCTGGCGGGCACAGTGGCCTTGGAGATAGTGGTCAGTAGGACGAGGGTCACTTAGAGTCCGTGCCTCAGTTTCCCCAGCTGCACAGTGGGCTAACAGTGGTCTCCCGGAACGAGCTGGCGTGAGGATTCCGGTGGTGACGTGAAGTCTTGGGCCGGGAGCCTGAGGTAGGAGCTGCTGTGATGGTGGCGTCACGCCTGCCGTTAGGAGCGTGTCTGTGGGCCCTTGGCACAGGCTCGTGGTGGCCACAGGGGCCTTGCCTCTGGGGCTCTGGGGGGCCGATCTGGGGTGGGGACCTCAGCTCCGAGAGGCCGAGGGACCCGGGAGGGTGGGTTTCCCTGTGAGAGTGGGCCAGGACCTGTTGGCTCCTCCCAGCCAGAGCTTTTCCCTGCCCCCCAGCTTTTGTGATGGGGGGTGAAGGGATCATGGAGGTGGTGACCCTCAGCCCTGCTCCCTCTGGCCGGGCTCTCGGGGCCCCGGAACAGTGTAAGCCATTCAGAGCCTTGGTTTCCTCCTCTGTCCCCCGCATGTGGCACCCAGAGCCCCCTGGCGTGCAACAGGGAGCACCTGTGTCCTCTTTGGTTCACCCTCCCCAGCTCAGGCCTCTGGGGTGCGGCCTCCAGAAGGCCTGAAACAGGAGGTGGGGGGCCCGCTGTGGGATGGGGGCCAGAGCAGGACTTGGAAGGGAAAGATGGCCTGAGCCCTTGATCTCACATTATCGGCCACTAATGACAATGACGTAAGGGCAGGGTGAGAGAATGTTTGAGAAAGCCCTTTGATAAGCTGAGAAGCACTAGCTAAGTGCCAGGTGATGTCATTTCTGCCCAGGGGCTGCTGGGAGGGACTCCTGAGTCTCAGAGGCCCACACCTAACTCACCCCGGGCCCCTGGACTCCTCAGTCACCACCCCAGGCCCATTGTGTGGCCACTTTGCCTCACCAATTCCAGGGCGGCAGGAGGCATCACCACCCCCTAAGTAGGGGGCCTTGGACAGGTGACTTGACTTCTCTGAGCCTCAGTTTCCCCACCCGTCGAATAGAGATCTGTTACCACTCAGGCTCTGGGCTCATGGAGAGACCAAGTGAGCAGCAGTCAACCGGGAGTAAAAGAAGCCACCAGGTACTGGCCATCGATCGGGTGCTGGGCGCAGTAGTCATGATCTCATGTCATCTCTGTTGGGTGGGGGAGGCGTCCCCCCATTTCACAGCAGAGGAAACTGACGCTCGATTTCCCCTGGCAGATTGCTCCAGGGCAGGTTTGAGTCTGGTCTCTCCCTGTAGCCCTCATTCCTCAACAAGGGAATCCATGCTGCCCCGAGGTGGGGCGGGGGGGGGGGGGGCGGCAGCAGTGACTAGGGATTGACACAGCCCCCCTTTCCCCTGTCCGAATGGCCTGGCTGAGCCCAGGGCCAAGTGTCCCTGATGCGCTAGCGCCCACTGGGGCTGGGACCAGCCTCTTCCAGGGAAGCAGCGAGCTCCAGGGCAGGGTTCTGGGAAGGCAGGTTTATTAGCTCTTTAATGACTGTTTACAAGCCGAAAACTGTTTCCCTGGCCCGATCCCTCCCAGCTGCCCCCCCCGCACCCCCCACCAACCCCTGGCAGCCCAGGGCCTGACTTCTGCCTGAGTGATCGTGGGTAGGTGCTTAAACTATGGTAAGCCTTTGTCCCTCAGCTGAATGTCCACCCAGGTGAGCCCTAGCTAATGGTGACAAAGCCACCTAGATTTCAGACTCCTGGGAGGCTTTGCACACACGGGGTCAGAGATGTTAAGTGACTTGCCTACAGTCCACAGCATTTAGGGCTGGGCCCCCATCTCCCCCAGCTGGACAGTGTTTATGTTTTTATTTATGTTGAGAGAGTACAAGAGAGAAAGAAGGGGGAGGGGCAGCGGAAGAGACAGAATCCCAAGCAGGCTCTGCGCTGGGGCTCAAACCTACCAACCGGGAAATCATGACCTAAGCCAAGATCAAGAGACGTTTAACCGACTGAGCCACCCAGGCGTCCCTGGTGGACGGTGTTTTCACTGTCCAGAGCCAGGGCGTGGAAATTAGGTGGACCCCACCCTCGCAAGCTCAAGACTGAGCCCTGCCCTGTGTGCCGAGTGTGGTCCTGTGTGGAAACAGCCTGGTCAGTGTCAGGTGTCGGTGTCAGGCTGGCATGAGGCACGCCTGCCCTGCTCTCCATCCGATGTGTACCCCATCCTTTCCCTAACCGCCCAGCCTGCGCTAGGCCTCAGCTGGGGCCAAGGACCAGGGAGAACCTGATTCCCAGGGGCACTGGGCGGGCTCAGTGGGAAGAGCATGTGACTCTTGATCTCGAGGTTGTGAGTTCCAGCCCCACGCTGGGTGTAGAGATTACAAAGAAATAATAATTACAAATTAAAAAAAGAAACCCAATTCCCAGGACCCCTCTTGTCTCGAGAGGAACAAATCTTGCATGTTTGAGCAAAGCCCAGTTTGCACCAAGCTCGGGTCAACATGGTGTCCGGTGGTGTGCGCTCCCTTTCTAGGAGCTGCTTCTGCCTTGTGTCTGGCCCACAAAGAGCCAGGGCCTCTGGACCCCCGATGCCACTTCCTTTTTTGGGGGGTGGGGCGCCTGGGTGGCTCAGTCTGTTAAGGGTCCAACTTCGACTCAGGTTCTCAGTTGGTGGATTCGAGCCCTGCATCAGGCTTTGTGCTGACAGAGCCTGGAGCCTGCTTTGAACTCTGTGTCTCCCTCTCTCTCTGTTCTCTCCCTCCCCTGCTCATGCTCTGTCCCTCTGTCTCTGTCTCTGTCTCTCTCTCTCAAAAGTAAACAGTAAAATTTTTAAAATAAATTTGTTTATTTTTGAGAGAGGGAGGGAGCAAGCAGGAACAGGGCAGAGAGAGAGGGACAGAGGGTCTGAAGTGGGCCCCGTGCACACTGACAGCAGCTTCAGCTCAGTGAGCCTGATGTGGGGCTCAAACTCATGACCTGAGCTCAGTGGACACTGAACCAACTGAGCTACTCAGGTGCCCAGCCCCCCACCCCGTGCCCCGCCTGACTCCTCCCCTTCTTCACTGTGATGCTCAGGGAGCAGCAGAACTGGGACAGGACATGTCACCTTCCCAGAGGGGACTGGGCTGTTGGGCAGAGCACCCCAGGACGGGCCCCGTGATCCCTTACTTCTGGTGACCTCAAGCTGCAGTTGGCCCCTAGGCTCTGGGAGCTGCCGCCTTCCTGGGGTGTGGAAGGGCACGTGCCTCCCTGCTCGGCTGCTGTCCCTTGGTGTGCTCCTACGAGCACCTTCTGGAATCCAGAAAGTCCCAGAGGGCACCTTGGAGGGCAGGACCCAGCACTGTGTCCAGCTGGGGACACGTGGTGGCATTGAGTGCTGCCTGCCCGGCACGTTGCCCGCAGCTGCTACGTCCCAGCTCAGCCAGCTTCCTGGACCCAGGGCCCCTACAGAGGACGGGGCATTCACGTCTCTGCCCACCCCACTGGCATGTGGCCCCGAGGAAGCCCGATGGGTAACACAGAGGGTGTTGGGGTCTGCACCACCCTAAGGACTTGAGATCCCCACCCCCGACTCCCACAGGCTCACACCCCCAGCCTGGAGCCCAGCGCCCGCTTCCCTTCTCTGTGGTCGGCAGTGCCACCCAAGACACTCGAACTGGGTCAGGGGGAGTCCGGAACCTGGGGTCTGATGGGAGGAAGCCAGGAGGTGATCAAGCCCCTGAATCTGCTGCCTCCTCCCCGCTCCTTACCTCTGAACTGAGTCTGAGCAAAGCCCCTGAAGGTGTGGGGAGTGGAGAAATGGGGGCTGTCTGGGCAGGGGTCCTCTGTGGGTGGGGCCTCTCCCTGTGGTGGGCGGGGTGGAGCAGGCCTGAGCGCAGGTGCCTGCACAGCATGCACGTTGCACAGTGGGCGAGGGCCAGCTTCCTCTGCAGCTTTCTAAAAAACGACCTGGTTCCCAAAAGGGCAGGGGAGACAAGCCTGTTTCAGTTTCTATGGCAGGGAAGCAGAGTGGGGGGTTTGAGGAGGCCACTTCCTTGCCCCCGGCCGTCATCCTGTCATCCTGTGATTCATCAGGGAACAGACAGGTTCCCCTGCAGCCCCAAGCTGCCTCCCTTCCCTCCGGACTGCCCCTGGGTTGCTCACCCACGGCTCCAAACCCCACCGGGTGGCGGTGTCTTTATTTCCTTTGTTCAGGGGACCTGCGCCCGTCCCTGCAGGAGGGTCCCCTAACTTCCTGATCCAATCTGGTGGGTCGTAGTAGTTCCTCCACTGGAGGGTATGCGTGCCCCTTGTCCAACCCCTCCCCCCACCTTGTCCCTAGTTCTGGCCACACAGGCTGAGCCCTGATGTCGAAGCTGCTGCTCCCTCCCTGCCCTGGGTCATGACGTCCTCAGAGCCTGGGGACTCAGAAGATACTGTCCACCGTCAGCAAGACCAGGGGAGCCTTCAGAAACCTGCCAGGGCGCATCGGTGACAGGCAGGCAGGGAGGGGACAGCGGGCCTGTGCGGGCTCCAGCGCCCTGCCTGGATGTGCCCTGGTAGATGTCTGTCAGGGGACCTCTCCCGCCGAGGCCTGGCTGTGCCTGAAATAGGGCTTAGCCGGCAGGGCTCAGCCCCACCCTTTGTGGGGAACCCAGATTCTCTGTGGGCATCGGCGAGTGGTTCTGAGTCTGCATTTCCGTCACGTGTGCCTGATCCTGGCTGCCGTCAGCCGGGTCACAGCACTGGCCGTGGGCGTGGTGGAGGGGTAACAGATGTGGCAACCCATGGGCCCCTCGGGGTGATTTGAACTCTGCACCTTCACTTTTTGGATCTGCCCAGCCCTGCCCCATGGTGGACTCCACCCCAAGCCCCCTCTCTCCAGCCAGGCCCCTTGGAGGTCTTCTATCCGGTCTGGGCTGGGGTTGAAGGTCCTTCTGAGGGAGGGCCCCCCCGAGGCCAGGATCCAGCTGGGGCAGGTGGCATTGGCCTTGCAGGGTCCCCCCACCCCCACCCAGGCTGGCTGCTGCACCACCCCGGGGGGTCTTAGAGAGAGCAGCGGATGTGACTGCGGGCCAAGAGGAAGCCCGGTCCCAGGATGTCACAATTTCCTCTGCAGTGAGCAAGCATTTCTGGGGCGTGGGAGATGTGTGCTGGGCGGGGTGCTCCCAACGCTCCAGCACTTTCTCTCTGGGTTCTGCCATGGCCCCCCTGCACTACCGGCCCTACCCTCTGCCCCCCACGACCCCCAGGACGGAACTGGGATTCTGGGACATCTACCCCCGCCCTGTGCATGAGTTTGGGGCCAGTCTCGGGAGCAGGCTTGCCCCTCCGTGGCAGAGAGGGGCTGTGGAGAAGTTGTGTTTTGTACTAAATGTGTGGACCTCGCGGGCAGCAGAGCTGGGCCATCACCTTGTCCGACTCCCTTGCTTAGCAGGGAAGGAAAGAGGTCTGGGGGTAAAGCTGCTTTACAGTCCAGGATGTGGCCTTGCCCACGAAGATGGTGAAAATGGTCTTGGATGCCACGCTCCGCCCAGGAAGGTGCGCGCGCAGCCCTGCCTCTGCTCTCCAGGGCCAGGCCCCTTCTCCCTGCGACCCCCAGAAGTGCCCCGGGGCCGGCCCAGTCTCCCCAGTCCTATCGCCGAAGGTCGTGTCTGCCCATGTTTCCGTCAAGACGGTGGCACAGATGGATCCCAGGCAGCACAGCGGATCCCAGGCTGGGGAGTCTGGGCTGTGCCAGGGAGGGCGGAATGGGAGACCCCATGGGGGCTCATCCTGGGACAGCATCTGGTCACAGAGCCGCAGCAGCAGGGCAGAGGGCGCTTCGTGGAGCCTTCCAGAGTGGACTGGGTGCAGGATGGGGGGAGGTAGTTTTTGTCCAGGTCCATGAGGACTGACAGTCTGCAACCATGCACATACCCAGCTTCCCACCGGCCTCCCGTACCATCAGCCCTTAGCACAGGCAGTGATGCCAGGACAGGCAGGTGAGAAAGTGGTTGGTTCTGTCTGGTGACGGGGCGGACTTCCTGGAGGAGGTGACATTTCACCTGGTGGTGTCCAGGCAGATGAGGTGGAGCCTGGTGTGGCCAGGTGAGGTGCTGGGCTTCAGACAAGGAAGTGGGGGCTCGGGAATCTGCAGGGACAGCAGCGTGTCAGGGGAGGGTCGGGGCAGACTCTGAAGGACACTGAGTGCTTACTCCAGGGAAGTGTGAGCAGCACCGAGTTCCAGAAGGATCCTAGGTGCTTGGTGACCTCACCTCAGCTTGGGCTCGACAGCCCTGCCTTCCCAGCCTTCCCCGCTGCCTGCTTCCCTCCCCGCTTGGGACCAGTTTCACAGGACAGTGGCTGCCCGGTGCCCTCTCGCTGCACCCTGGTCCCAAAGGAGACCAAACTGGAGAACTTTCCGTGCAGGGGCCCCGGGCGAGCCTGTTGTCTGGGAGCTGTCCCCTGAGTAGACTCAAAGGAGCACCTGAGAAGCCAGCCGGCCCAGCCCTGAGGCCCGTCTGCCCGTGATCTCTGAGGGGCCTCCTCGGCCACTGCCGGCCTGGCCTGAGGTGTGGGGCCAGGACTCCGGCGCTTTGGGATTGAAAGAACGATGCCGGAATCTGTCAGTCGGTCAGACCCGAAGCAGGAAGCGTCCTGGGCCCCCGGCTCTGCCCCAGGTCCCCCTCGGGCACCCACTCACTCCCCTGTGGTTAGAAGCCTTTGCTGCCCCGTGGAATCAGGGAGGGCGCAGGCCTGCCCCCAGCCTCTGGAGTGCCCCATGGCAGCCCCCCGGGCCCCGCTTGGTAACACCAGGCCTCTGAGGAACAGCATCTAAGTACTCCCGAGCATAACTTTCCCTCTGGGCTGGACTCTATACTCTGTCACCCTGATGGGGGTTGGGGGGCTGGCCAGCCCCCAGTGTGCTCTAGCTTTGGGCTGGACTTGGGCTCCTGTTTCTTTTCTTTTTGGTTTTTTAATTTTTTTCATATTTATTTATTTTTGAGATAGACACAGAGTGTGAGCGGAGGAGGGACAGGGAGAGAGGGAGACAGTATGTGAAGCAGGCTTTAGGCTCTGAGCTGTCAGCACAGAGCCCGACGCGGGGTTCGAACCCACAAACTGTGAGATCATGACCTGAGCCAAAGTCGGATGCTTAAGACTTAACAGGGGCTCCTGTTTCCTAGAGACCCATCTGTTCCCTTCCTGGCTGTGTGAGCTCGGGTAAGTTACTTAACCGCTCTGAGCCTCTGTTCCCATCCACAAAAGGGGAGCAATAATAGATGTCTCTTTTGAAAGCTGTTCTGAGGGGCCCCCTGGGGGGCTCCTTCGGTTAAGCATCTGACTTCGGCTCAGGTCATGATCTCACAGTCCGTGGGTTTGAGCCCTGCATCGGGCTCTGTGCTGACAGCTCAGAGACTGGCACCTGCTCAGTTCTGTGTTTCCCTCTCCCTCTGCTCCTCCCCGGCTCAGTGTCTGCTCCCCCCCGCAAATAAATAAAGACATTTAAAAAAATTGGGAAAAAAAAAGGTGTTCCGAGGACAGAGTGGGATACTGCGTGTGAAGGGCGCCAGGCCTGTCCTGCCCCTAGGAGCCGTTGGGGTGCTCTGCTCACAGAGGGTCCGCTGCAGTGTCCCCTGAGCAGGACCTCCTGGAGAGGATCCTCAGAGTTCTTCACCTTCAGATGCTTAATTTTATGTTATGTGGACTTGACTTTGATCAATTTTTTTTAATGTTTTATTTATTTTTGAGACAGAGACAGACAGAACATGAGCAGGCAGGGGCAGAGAGAGAGGGAGACACAGAATCAGAAACAGGCTCCAGGCTCTGTGCTGACAGCTCGACGCGGGGCTCGAACCCAGGAATGTGAGATCATGACCTGGGCTGAAGTTGGAGGCTTCACCGACTAAGCCACCCAGGCGCCCCTTGATCAATTATTTAAAGAATGAATGCAACTTCTGGGGCGCCTGGGTGGCTCAGTTGGTTAAGCCACCAACTCCTGATTTCAGCTCAGCCATGTTAGGCTGTCTGCTGAGTGGGGAATCTGCTTGGTGTCTCCCCCTCTCTCTACCCCTTTCCTCCCTCCCCCCAAATAAATAAACATTTAAAAAAGTTATAAAAAAAAAGAATGAATACAACTTCTAAATCATTTGGACGCTGCATGAAATACCTCCCCTACTCTAATTTTTTTTTTTTACATTTATTTATTTTTGAGAGAAAGAGAGAGACACAGTGTGAAGAGGGGAGGGACAGGGAGAGAGGAGACACAGAACCGGAAGCAGGCTCCAGGCTCTGAGCGAGCTGTCAGCACAGAGCCCGATGCGGGGCTCGAACCCACGACCGTGAGATCATGACCTGAGCCGAAGCCAGTGTTCAACCAACCGAGCCCCCCAGGCACCCCATCCCCTACTCTAATTGAAAGGAAATCTTGATCACAAGACAGCCAGCACTTTGTTTTTAAGTTAAATGTGTCTATTGAAGTTCTGTTGAAACAGAAAAAAGAGTAGAGACCGTCCTGATTTGGGTTCCCGGCCCAGAGTGGGGGCTTACAGGTGGCTTTTTAGGTAAAGCCTCTGAGGCCGGAGCCCCCGGCTGGGCACCCAGCTGACCGCCAAGAGGGGCTCCTATGCCAGAACCTACCCTTTAATCCCTCACCCAGGAGGCCAGTGGAATTATCCCCATTTTAAAGATGCAGAGACAGGTCAGGAAGATTAAAAGGTGCTTTGGTCCCAACACACCTGCTTGAGTCTGCCCTTCCTTCCTCAGAGGCTGTGCGCGCCTAGGGAGTGGCCCTGCTTTGCCTGGAACCCGCTACCTTTCCACCTGTCCACCGAGCCGAAGCTTGGCCCCAGAGCATCTGCCGAGAGCAAGGGAAGGGCTAGAACATACTAGAACATGCTCTAAAGAGCCCTGAAATGAGAGCCAAGAAGCCGTGAGCTCAGCCCAGATCTGAAGGTAGGAACTCAGGTATTGGGGAGTTGGGGGGTGGGGGGATGGACCCAAGGCACCAGCCGCTTTGCTTGCTTGGTTTTCAACAAGTACATCCTGATGCTGCTGCCAGCGGGCCTGGGACTCCTCTGGGGGTGGATATGCAGCAGTGAACAAGGCAGAGAAAGGGAGGTGACCCCGGTAGAGAGACTTGAAGTAGGCAGGGTGCAGGAGGCTGCTTCAGGCAGTCAAGGGGGGCTCCTCGGAGGAGGCGGCACTCCAGCTGGAACCAGAATAAGAGGGAGGAGCTACCTGTTCCACATCCTGATGTGGGGATGGAGGGCTGAGCACAGGCAGAGGCCTGGCGTTTATGGAGCAGCTGCCGGAGACTTTTAACAGCTTTATTGAGCTGTAATTCACATTCAGTCCACAGAAACTGCCTCCGTCTACCGCGTACAACCCAGTGGTGTTTCGTGTATTCACAGGTATGTGCAGCCGGCTCCGTGTCCCCTTGACAATGTTTTCATCACTTCAGATGAGACCCCCCCCCCACCCCCTCCCCCTCCTCGAGCCACAGCTGATCTTTCTGCGTCTGTAGATCTATCTGGTGCAGACTTTCACATGAACGGGATCCTAGAGGTCATGGTCTTTTGTGTCTGGCTTTTTTTGTTGTTGTTTATTTATTTTGAGGCAGAGGAGGGCAGAGAGCTGGAGAGAGAATCCCAAGCAGGCTCCCTGCATCAGCACAGAGCCCGAGGCGGGGCTCAAACTCGGGAGCCGAGGGATCAGGCCCTCAGCCGAATCAAGAGTCCAGCGCTTAACCCACCGAGCCACCCAGGCACCCCTCTCGATTAGCGTCACGTCCTCGAAGTTCGTTTCTGCTGGACCATGTTCGCGCTCCCCCCCCCCCGTGTGAGGCTGATGATTCCGTTGTGTGCGCGTGACTTGTTCTGTTTGTCCGTTTGTCTATTGATGGGCACGGGCTGGTTTCCACCTTCGGCCCCGATGACCACGCCGCCGGGAACGCTCCCGCTCCCACACACGTCTCTGTGTGTATGTTGTGCGTTCTGTCATCTGACGCCCAGCGCGCCTCTCTTCGTGGGGGGGGCATCTTTCCCCCATTGTGAGGTGAAGGTCTGGGTGACCTGTGGTCAAGTGCAGGCCTCCGTGCAGGTCAAGCCCAGACCACCCACCTGTGGTGTGCTTTCGACCATGACCCCTCGGAGCCTTTTAGCAGAGCTCAGCAGGTGCAAGACAACGGGGGGCCTGGAGTGGCCGGTCAGGGGCCAGGAGGGAACAGAGCCACTCAGGGCTCAGCGCCCCAGGGAGAAACTCTGATTTCCTCCGTTTTAAGGGAGAACAGGAAATCATGGGACAGTGTTGAGCAGAGAGATGTGGTGTGATTGGTGCTTTTAGAAGGTGACTTCTGTTGCTGCGTAGACAATGGTCGTGGGGGGGTGAGGGGCAGCAGGTGGAGGGTCCGGAGGCTGCGGGTGGTCCTTCGCGAGAGAGACGGTGGTGGCTCTGGTGAGGCCGGGTGGGGGTGGAGGGACAGACTCGGGACAAGCGTGGCTGCTGTGTCTCCCTCTGTCACCTGGGCTCCTGGGTGACTCCCGGAGCCTGTGCACACCGGCTCAGTACTGCGTCGCACGTGGGCGCAGAGCCCCTGGCCTTATTTGAGCAGGGGAGAAACCAACCCTGCTCTGGCAGCTTCAGGAACTGCAGAGAGGAAATAGCCGCCGATCTTAGCCAGAAAAGGGGCAGAGTGAGTGACGAAAGGAAGAAGGAAGAGAAGAGAACAGGCAGAGGGCCTAGACTCTGCTAGAGTCAAAGGGGAAGTGGGGGCTGGTGGCGGGAGTGAGAGGAAAGGCCCCAGACTGGGGCGGGGTCAGGAACTCACCACCTCCTCCCGGCATGCTGTTTCCCAGGGTCCTTGGAAATTCAAGATGCATGCACTTACCCTTCCGCCCAGCAACTCCGCTTCTAGAAGCTTTGTCTTGTGATGGTGCCGGGACAGGCACACCGTCTAGGTCTAGGCAGGGGTATCAGTGAACTAAGTCCAAAATGCCGAAAACCCCCTCAACGGCCATCAGTCTGGAGTTGATTTAATCTTGATACGTTCTACTCAATGACCCCTTTGTAGTCGTCAAGAAAGGTAAGGTAGGGGCGCCCCGGGGGCTCAGTGGGTTAAGCGGGACCAAGTCATGATTTCAGCGCAGGTCGTGGTCTCATGGTTCATGAGTTCGAGCCCCATGTTGGGCTCTGCACTGAGCGCAGAGCCTGCTTGGGGAGTCTGTCCATCTCTCTCTCCATCTCGCTCTTTCAAATAGATAAACTTTTTTTTTTTTTTTAAAGAAAGATGAGGCAGCTCTGTGTGCATTGATGGGACAAGAGGCACAGGCTCTGGAAGGAAAGGTTTGGTAGGAGCGTGTCCTTTTCCAGCTGCAAAGCAGGTCATTACTGGGAGGTGGGCGACAGCCAGGCCACAAGCTCACTTTCTGCTTTATCGTCTTCTGGGTCTTTGCTTGTTTGCTTCTGCCATAAAGCATGTCCCCCTTTTATGGTCAGAGTATAACATTTTTTCCTCCATAAAAAGAAAGAAGGACCAGACAGGTGGTAGTTTCAGTTACCTTTGAAAAAGGAACCGGGCAGCCCAGGGGACAGGAAACATCGTGGTGGTTTTCTCCTCCATCTGCATTCAGGCGGAGCGGCCCGTCCCTGCTGGAAACCCAGAATGACCTCTTCTCTGTGACTGTGGCTAGCATGCAGGTGGCCCTGGAGCCTCCTTGTCCTCCCCCAGGGCCTGCCCCCAGATCAAAGGCGGGGCACTTGGTCCGAAGAGGCTGCCCTCCCGCCCCTGGCCTACTCTCAAGGGGCCTACTTTGACCAAGCTGACAAGGCGGCCAAGGTCACTGCAGCTCTGTCCTTTGCCCTCAGGCTCCTTTCTGGGTGTGGTCCTTGCCAGAAGCAGAGACCAGCTGTGGAAGGAGGTGGAAAAGTGGGGATTTCCCAGGCCCCTGCTGGCCTGGAATACAAACAAAGGATAGAAATAGACCTTCTTGCCATTGCCCCTCCTGCCCCCCAGTTCAGATTCAGTCTCTGCTGCGAGGTTTAGACCTCAGAGTTAGGTTTGACCCCTGTCTGCAGGTTGTTCCTAGCCTGGGCCACCTGCTCTGGCACCAGGGTCCCCAGGTCCCCGCCTGTCTTGCCGCCTCTCGAGGGACTCGTGCACCCTCTCCCTGTTTCCATTCTAGCCGCCCGGCTTCCCACTCCCCTGCCCGCCATGGCCTCAGCCGACAAGAATGGCGAGAGCGTGTCCTCCGCGTCCAGCAGCCGCCTGCAGAGCCGGAAGCCGCCCAACCTGTCCATCACCATCCCCCCACCCGAGGCCCCGGCCCCTGGCGAGCAGGCTAGCATGCTGCCCCAGGTAAGGGGGCAACCCGGAGGCCCACCGCCCTGCCACACATCACAGCTGTGCCCACACAGCACCATTCAGGCGGAGGACGCCCCTCTTGCCCGAGCCCCGGCCGCCTGGGTAGCCCCTGACTTAGGCCTGTGCCCTCTTCTCCCCTCCCCAGACGTCATTGCAAGTGGGCCCTGCGTGCAGGAGCCGGGTCTCCCGGTGGTCAGTAGACAGGGTTGTGCGGTCCTCCAAAAAGCCTTGACGGGCTGTTTCCCCTTTCTGTGCAAGCCCCCGCCCAGGGACAAGGGCTGTCAGACTTGGGGGAAGGGGCCCCGTGCGCTGGGCATCAGTGGCCTGACCCGCAGCGCCGGGTTCCTGCAGAGAATGGAAATGAGCAGTGTCTCCAACAGGCCAGACCCGCGCTCCATAAAGGGCTCATTGATAGCAGGCTTGAAGCAGCGTCCTGGGGCATAAAGGGTGCTGTGTTGGTGCCACCCACTCACCCCGGGGGGCTCCTCTGAGCACAGGGAGCCAGGAGGGAGCTCTGGGGAGGGAGCTAGGAAATCGCACCAGGCTTGACCGAAGAGGGTTAGAAAATGGTGACTTGACATTTGGAAGGAAGGCAGCCCAGGGGGCGGACATCAGGGGATGAGGCCCGTTCTCCGTGCTCTCACATAGGGGGCCAAAGAGCAAGCTGAGGGTTCGGGCTCCACCAAGTCCCAGCCTGTCCCCCTGCAGAGGCCCAGGAACCCAGCCTACGTGAAGAGCGTCAGCCTCCAGGAGCCGCGGGGAGGGCGGCAGGAGGGCGGCTCGGAGAAGCGCCCGGACTTCCGCCGCCAGGCCTCCCTGTCTCAGAGCATTCGAAAGTGAGCGCCCTTCCCGGCCTCCCCCCACCATCCCCCCTGCAGCCCTGTGGACCTTCTCTGGGCCTGGCCCCTGGGTCCCCTTCCTAGAAGGAGCGGGCAGGTCTTAATGAGCAGCCCTCCCTGCGGGGCTGGAACGTGAGAGTCTGTTAACACTGCGTTGCAGGGGAAACTGAGGCTCAAGGGCGGTGTGTGCCTCACGCCATTCCCCCCTGCACACGCATGCCATCACCTCCCACGTCCCCTCCCCTGCACACAAGTGCACAGTGCCCCCCCCCCCCCCCCCGCACATGCCCTGTCCCACACTCGCGCTCCCGCAGGGGCACGGCTCAGTGGTTCGGGGTCAGCGGCGACTGGGAGGTGAAGCGACAGCACTGGCAGCGGAGGAGCCTGCACCACTGCAGCGTGCGCTATGGCCGCCTCAAGGCCTCGTGCCCGCGGGACCTGGAGCTTCCCAGCCAGGAGGTGCCCTCCTTCCAGGGCACCGAGTCTCCGAAACCCTGCAAGATGCCCAAGGTGGGTTCCGTGGGAGGGCGGGGGGAGGGGGGCAGGAGGGGGGCGGCAGTGGTAGGTGACCGAGCCCAGGGGCCCGATCTGCTCCCTCTCTTCCAGATCGTGGACCCGCTGGCCCGGGGACGGGCGTTCCGCCACCCGGACGAGGTGGACAGGCCCCACGCCCCACACCCGCCGCTGACCCCCGGGGTCCTGTCCCTCACGTCCTTCACCAGCGTTCGCTCTGGCTACTCCCACCTGCCCCGCCGCAAGAGGATGTCTGTGGCCCACATGAGCTTTCAGGCGGCCGCCGCCCTCCTCAAGGTGAAGACGTCCCTGCCCTGCTCCCCACCGCCCCTCCCTCTCTCCCCAGAGCATCCCCCAAGAGCTCACCCGGGCGCGCCCCTCTGTGCCAAGGGCGGTGGATGCACGGGGCTACCCGGCAGAGGACGGGCCCTGCCGCCCGGGGCCTGGCCCGTGGCCCCCCAGCCCCAGTGCCCCAGTGCTCGGGAAGCCAGGCTCTGCACGCACACGGCTGGGAAAGTCGGAAGTGAAGTGTGCAGGCACGCTCGCTCACCTGAGCTGGGCCGGGGGTATGACGTGCCGGGCACGGAGGCTGCAGAGTGAACCGGGCCAGTGTCTCTGCCCTAGAAGAGCCCCCAGTCCACAGGGGCAGATGTCTCTAGGGAGCGTGATGGGTGCCAGGGCCCGTGTAGGACGGGGCTTGTATCGGGGAAGGCACTTGAGCTGAGCCCAGGAAAATCCGGGAAAGTCCCGCAGGAAAGGAATAGCGTTCTCAGCAGAGGGAAGGGCCCGTGCAGAGGCCAGGAGGCAGGAGGGGGCGTGGCACGTCGGGGCCAGAAGGTGGGCAGGGGCACAGTATGCTGCGGCACGAAGCCGGGGATGGGAGAGATGGCCCGAGTGTGGGGAGTAAGGGTGCAGCACGAGCGGCGGGGAGCTCGCTGCCCAGGCCAGAGGGCGGGAAGTCGGCAGGGAGAGGAAGATGGCAAACCGCGGGGAGGGCACACTGCTCAGGGCTACAGGAGATGGTGCCCCGTCCTTGGCCATGCTCGGCCCAGGGAGCGTGGGCTTGACGGTTCCTTGGGGGCAGGGGCGCTGATGCCTGGGCCTCTGCCCTGTCACAGGGGCGCTCGGTGCTGGACGCCACGGGCCAGCGGTGCCGGGTGGTCAAGCGCAGCTTTGCCTACCCCAGCTTCCTGGAGGAGGACGCCGTGGATGGGGCAGACACATTTGACTCCTCGTTTTTTAGTAAGGCAAGCATGGGGTGGGCCTCGGGGGCAGGGTGCGGGGTGGCCTGGGAGTCCGGGAGAGGGGACCTGATCGTGCTCTGCCAGGAACCCCTGACAGACCCAAGGGCCCACTGGTGGCATGGGATGTGCCGCCTCGCAGAGGTCCGGGGCCCCCTTCTTTCTGTTGGGGCCCCGGCAGGGCAGGGGGCCAGCCGGAAAAGCCCCCATCAGGGCTGCCAGGCACGTGCCCTCCACTCCCCTCCTGAAGAGCCTGTCAGGCTTTGTTCTGTCCTTGAACCGAGCTGCTGGGAGCAGTTTTGGGGACAGTGACTGCTCACACTGTCTTTTTCTGTGTCCCCCGCCCCGTCCCACCCCAGGAAGAAATGAGCTCCATGCCCGACGATGTGTTTGAGTCGCCCCCGCTCTCGGCCAGCTACTTCCGGGGGATCCCACGCTCCGCCTCCCCGGTCTCCCCCGATGGGATGCCGGTCCCTCTGTGAGTTCCGGGCATCCTTCCTCCCAGTGGAGGGAGGTGGTGCGGCGGGCTAGGGCTCCCCCAGACCGCAGGCCCCTCGGAGCCCCCTCTGGGATGTGCGGGGGCGCAGGGGGGCGGCAGGCTGAGAGCCCTCCCCCACCAGGAAGGACTATGGCCGAGCCCCGGGGCCCGGGGCCAGGCGCAGCAGGCGCATTGCCTCCAAGGTGAAGCACTTTGCCTTTGACCGCAAGAAGCGGCACTACGGCCTGGGTGTCGTGGGCAACTGGCTGAACCGCAGCTACCGGCCCAGCATCAGCAGCACCGTGCAGCGCCAGCTGGAGGCCTTCGACAGCCACCGGTGAGCCGCGCGGTGACCGCCCCGGGGGGAGCAGGCTGTGCGCTCTCGGTGGCCCGCCGGCAGAGGGGAGGAGGGCCGAGAGCCACCCACAAAGGTCCGGGAGCTCCCAGCTTCCCCAGGACCCTCTCCGGCAGCTCCCCCCTCATCCGGGCACTTGGCGAGCACCTCCCACGTGTGAGGACACCAGAGGCGAGTCCTCGGGGTGCCCTACAGGCACGCGTGTCACCTGGGAGGGGTCATGAGGTGCTTGCTGCCTCTTCACCCCCCCCTGCTTTCTTGGCCTGGATCCTCATTTGGGCTCCCGAGAGCAGCCAGTCAACAAGCATTTACTGAGTGCTCTCGCCCAGCCCAAACAGCTCCGACAGGAGGGACGGGGAGGGAGGGCACAGCGGGGCGAGGGACCGATAGAACCGCAGACTGTGAGTGAGGGGTGCGTGGGGCAGGATGTGCACAGAGCGCTTCGGGGAACTGAGAGGATTGGAGAGGGCCACTTCTCACAGTGTGCCACGGGCAGTGACCCGATGGACACTAAGCCCCCAGTTGTAAAAAAATTAAGTAATAGCAAATATAGCAAGTGTCCCAAGCAGAAGAGAGAGTGAGAGTGAACTGGTGGGGAGGGGCGCAGCCGGCAGGAGTTAGCCGGTAAAGGGAGATGTGAAGAGCATTGCTGACAAAAGAAGCGCATGTGCAAAGGCCCTGGGGTTGCAAGGATCGTGGTTTGTTCCCGGAACTGTAAGAGAAATTCGTGGGCGGGCACAGTAAGGCCTTGCAGCCGGCAGGAGGCGGGGATGTTAGACTCAATTTCAAGGTGGCAGGAAGCCACCTAAGGGTTTTAAGCTGCGAGAGAGATGTGTCGGGTGCATTGTTTTTAATGCTTATTTATTTTTGAGAGAGAGGGCACACGCGGGGGAGGGGCAGAGGGAGACAGAGGATCCTTGATGATGGCAGAGAGCCTGACGCAGGGATCCGACTCCAAAGCTGCGAGATCACCACCTGACCTGAAGTCAGACGCTTTGCTTTGCCGACTGGGCCACCCAGGCGCCCCCCGTAGGGATGCATTTTAAAAGTCACTGCGAGGGGTGCCTGGGTGGCTCAGTCCGTCTTCGGCTCAGGTCACGATCTCGCCGTCCGTGAGTTCAAGCCCCATTTTGGGCCCTGTGCTGACAGCTCGGAGCCTGGAGTCTGTTTTGGATTCTGCACCTCCCTCCTTCTCTGCCCCTCATCTGCTCATGCTCTGTCTCTGTCTCTCAAAAATGAATAAATGTTTAAAAATAAATAAATAAATAGAAGTCACCATGACGAAGGGTGAGTTGGAGGAGGATGGAAGGGGAACCAAGCGGGGATGGGCTCGGCAGGCCGGGATGGGGGGTCGGCTCTGCTGACCCGAGGCTTGCGTCCCCAGGCCCTACTTCACCTACTGGCTGACCTTCGTCCACATCATCATCACACTGCTGGTGATCTGTACCTATGGCATCGCGCCTGTGGGCTTCGCCCAGCACGTCACCACCCAGCTGGTGGGTCAGGCTACGGGAGGGGTGCTCCACTCGGGGGAGGGGGGCCTGCCTACCCACCTGAGAGGCAGCGGGGCCGTCGGCCGCCGAATCCCTCCTGCGGCCACGACCTGGCCCACGCAGGAGGGTGCTCTGGCTTCACCATAGCTCTACCCCTCGGGCCCCTCCCTGGGACGGGGAGCCCCCTGACACCCTCCCCCTGCCTCCGCCCCAGGTGCTCAGGAACAAAGGTGTGTACGAGAGCGTGAAGTACATCCAACAGGAGAACTTCTGGATCGGCCCCAGCTCGGTGAGGGGCCCAGTGGGTGGGACAGCACAGCCGCAGGAAGCTGTGTGGGCCCCTGTCACCCCCCAGCCAGGCAAGGGCTCGGCCTGCCCAGAGGGCCCTCAGGGGAACCTCAACAGAGTGGCCAGGTCGGGGCCCACGCTTACTCTTTGCCCGCCCCCAGATCGATTTGATCCACCTGGGGGCCAAGTTCTCGCCCTGCATCCGGAAGGACCGGCAGATCGACCAGCTGGTGCTCCGGGAGCGAGACCTGGAGCGGGACTCGGGCTGCTGTGTCCAGAACGACCACTCGGGCTGCATCCAGACCCAGCGCCAAGACTGCTCGGTGGGGCTGGCCCCCCGCTTGCCCTAGCCTTGGGGAGGGTCCCTGGAGGACAGTGGCCACATCATCCCCTCCCTCCTTCCTCCCCCCACACACCCCTGCATGCGGGCCAGCACGGGGAGGGTGCCGACCTCCCCAGCCCCGGAGGAGTGGAAGCTGGGTCTCAGGAACGTCAGCCGGGGGTAGAGAGAGGAGTGGGAGGTGGTCTGAGCCCTGGGGATGTGCGGAAGAGGCCCTGACCTGGAGGCCCCTTGCCCGCTCGGACGGGGACAGTGTTGGCCTAGCCGTAACCAACCCTCCTCCATCATCCAGGAGACTTTGGCCACTTTTGTCAAGTGGCAGGATGACACGGGCCCCCCCATGGACAAGTCTGACCTGGGCCAGCGGCGGACATCAGGGGCAGTATGCCATCAAGACCCCAGGTACGGCCTCAGGGTGGTCCACGGCGGGGCCGTGAGAAGCGGGCTTGCGTATCCTGCCTGTGCCTCCTGCAGGGATGTTGGAGGGGAGTGTGGCCGGCTGTGGGGGGGGGGGCAACAGCTCCTCATTTTGCCCCCACTGACCCCTCCCTCCAGAACCTGTGAGGAGCCAGCCTCTAGCGGCGCCCACATCTGGCCCGACGACATCACCAAGTGGCCAGTGAGTGTCCGGGGTGGAGCACGGTCAGGGAAGGGCAGGGAGCGGGGGACCTGGTGCCGTCCAGGCCCAACCCAGTGTCCTCGCCGGCAGATCTGCACGGAGCAGGCCAGGAGCAACCGCACGGGCTTCGTGCACATGGACTGCCACATCAAGGGCCGCCCCTGCTGCATCGGCACCAAGGGCAGGTGAGCCGGCCCGGGCACCCCGCCCCCAGGCCGGCGGCCCCCCTCCCCACTGGGACTCTGGGGTCACCCGTGGCGTCAGGATGAAAAGGAGGTTGTCCCAGAGCTAGGGTCCCTGCGGAGGGGCACCCCCTCCCCTGCCAGGGCTGCCTGCTGTGGCCAGGCCGTGGGCACCAGGTGAGTGGGCAGGAGTCCTCCGGGCCCAACGCGTCCCCTTGCCTCCTTGTCCTGCCAGCTGTGAGATCACCACCCGGGAGTACTGTGAATTCATGCACGGCTATTTCCATGAAGAGGCAACACTCTGCTCCCAGGTGAGGCAGGGCCTGGCGGGGCCCCGAGCAGAAGGAGGTGGGCACGGCGCCGGCCAGAGCCGGCCGGAGCCAGCCTCGGGCGTTTCCTCCCGCTGCGGGGACCGGCTCTTCTCCCCCACGTCAGGGCCGGCTGGGTGTTGGGGACTGACTCCGTGTGCTCGGCCTCAGGTGCACTGCTTGGACGAGGTGTGCGGGCTGCTGCCCTTCCTCAACCCCGAGGTCCCAGATCAGTTCTACAGGCTCTGGCTGTCTCTGTTCCTCCACGCGGGGTAACTGACCCCTGGCTGCTCCCCCGCCCCCCAGACCCCTGTGATGTCTGCCCCCCCCCCCCCCCCCGAGGAGGGCTCCTAGACCAGGGCGCAGCGAGCACAAGCCCCCCAGACCCCGCTGCTCCTGCAATGCCTGGCTGGCGGCCGCAGGCAGATGCGGGACGGCTGATGCCTGGCGTGCCCCCCTCGCCAGCGTGGTGCACTGCTTCGTGTCTGTGGTCTTCCAAATGACCATCCTGCGGGACCTGGAGAAGCTGGCCGGCTGGCACCGCATCGCCATCATCTTCATCCTCAGTGGCATCACTGGCAACCTCGCCAGTGCCCTCTTCCTCCCGTACCGGGCGGAGGTAGGGACCCGGGAGGGGGCAGGGCACGGAGGGCCAGCTCTGTGGCTTTCCACCCTTCTGCCCACTGTTGTGCCCGGGGGGGGGGGGCGGGGGGGCACATGGCCTTCCTGTGCCGGATCCACAGCAGATGGACGGCTAAGCTGTGGGCTTGCTGGCTGATCCCTAATCCCCGGGCGCAAGGAACGGCAACACCCCTGAGTCGTGCTCAGGCCTCCCCTCCAGACCCTCCCAGATCCCGTCCCTCTTTTTGTTCACCTCTGCTCCATTCCTCTGGTGACCGTGACCCCTGCCTGCCTGTCACCTACCTGTGGGGCGAGCTGTATGAAACTGCCCACAGAGGCAGCGACAGGTTTTGATCCGCTCAGCCTTAACGCTGTTGGCTCGCTCAGTGTCTGTCTGTCCCACCGAATGCTGCCTGGAGTGGCTTGTCGGTTGATTGCGCTGACCACCCACTGGGCACATAGTAGGTCCTCAGCGTTGGCAGAAAGCACGGGTTCCGCAAGCCCAGCTTTGGCCCAGCAGCTGCAGGGGCCTCCCGACCACCCCACCCCCAGGTGCAGGGTCCCCTCGCCTGGGAGGAGCCCACCCATAGGCTGACCCGGGTCCCAGGGCTCCAGCCCACGGGGCGCCCGGCAGTGACCCTTCTCCCCCCCCCCCCACCAAGGTGGGCCCAGCCGGGTCGCAGTTCGGCCTCCTCGCCTGCCTCTTCGTGGAGCTCTTCCAGAGCTGGCAGCTGCTCGAGCGGCCCTGGAAGGCCTTCCTCAACCTGTCGGCCGTCGTCCTCTTCCTGTTCGTCTGCGGCCTCCTGCCCTGGATCGACAACATCGCCCACATCTTCGGCTTCCTCAGCGGCCTGCTGCTGGCCTTCGCCTTCCTGCCCTACATCACCTTCGGCACCAGCGACAAGTACCGCAAGAGGGCGCTCATCCTGGTCTCGCTGCTGGTCTTCGCCGGCCTCTTCGCCTCGCTGGTCATCTGGCTCTATGTCTACCCCGTCCACTGGCCCTGGATCGAGTACCTCACCTGCTTCCCCTTCACCAGCCGCTTCTGCGAGAAGTACGAGCTGGACCAGGTGCTGCACTGACCGCCCGCCCCCCGGGTGGGGCATCACTGCTGTCCACGGGGCACTGAGGGCACTGGGGCCGCTGGCCGCACTCCACCAGGGGAGAGTCACAAGGGCGGGGTCCCCTGGGGCAGTGATTTCTTTCTCAAGGTCCTCAGGCTTTGTCCATCCCCCGCTCAGCTTCTGCTGGTGACTCCATGCTGTGCACACGTGTGTGCACGCGCACACACACACACACACACACACACACACACACACCCCATCACTGTGAGCGTGCCCGTACTGGGACATGGGCAGGGTTCCCGCCCCTGCCTCACCACGCCAGCCCTCCTGCCCGTCTCTCCTCCCGTCTCTGCCCTAAGAGCCCGTGTCCCTCGTTCTTCGGTGGCCTGGTGAGCCTGCCCTCGACGCTCCTGGAGCGGACTCCTGGGAAAGGCTTTGCCGTGGTCCGGGGCAGAGAAAGAGCAGCAAGACCCGGTCAGGCTGGGAGGCTGGGAGCCCCTCCGCGTCCGTCCCGGCCCTCCCTTCGAGTCAGTGTTCTGCCTCATGGGGCTGGCTCTACGAAGGCCCCCTGACCCCACTCTGCCTCACTCCTGCCCAAGGTGGGGGGGGGCGCTGGGCTACTCCTGCCCAAGTTGGGGTGGCTTCCCAGGGGTGGCCCAAAGCTGGGTCAGACCCATTTTTTACTGGTTTGTATTAAGGTTCTAATTTTTTAAAGTAACGCTAACTTTATATATGGATGACGTCTCAAATGTATTAAATGATATTCTTTAGAAGCATCATCTTTTGACCCGAGGGGCTCAAAGCAGAATGAAAGCTGGAACTTTATTTGGGGTGCAGGGTCAGCCATGAGCTCGGGGGCAGAGCCTTGGCCCAAGGGGATGGTGGAAAATGAAAATGTGCGGGGGATTTGGTTGGACCAGAAACCAGGTTTGGGGCCCCAGGGGGTCCCTCGAGAGGGCGGGGGTTAAATGCCCAGAGCCCAGGGGCAGTGGGGGGAACACACCAGCCTCGTCCATTCACCGTGCCCCCCACACAGCCCTCACCCCACATCAGGGAGCCGCTGGGAACGTTATGTGATGCAACCACTTTATTAGAGGGGAGAGACCCAGGATGTGTGAGGCCAGGGGTGGGGGCACACGGGATGAGCTCAGAGGTGGCCCCTGCTCTTTCCTGATCCCACATACCCCTCCTTCTGGGGCTGAGGATGAGAAAGGGGATCCGTGAGGCTGGGCAGAGGAAGGGCCTGCTGAGCACCAGGCCTAGCCTGTGAGGGCGGGTGTCGCCTGCCCAGAGGGCCCACCGTAGGCTCCTGAGAAGGAAGGAGTCGCTGAGGTGGGTCACAGGACAGTTCCCAGCCTGTCCCCACCTCCGGCACGATTGGGAATGCAGGGGGTCCAGAGAGCTGCACCAGGTGTGCCGCCCGCGCTGTTGCTGGCAGCTGGGTGGGGGAGACAACGGGACGTGGGGCCTGGGTGGGAGCCCCCCAGCCGGCCTCCCCAGAGCTCCAACACCTGGCTGCAGGCACTCTGGGGATGGCAGCCAGGTTGGGTGGGGGGACAGGGGCGGGGGAGTGGAGGGGGAGCACGGGCCTCAGCAGCCGCTGTTCCTCCGCCGGGAGGCGTGGTCCCGCATGGAGCGCTGGAGCTCAGCGAAGGTGAGCGAGCCCAGGGTGATGGCGCACGGGCCCACCAGGTGGAAGCCGAATTTCTGGTAGAAGGGCACCAGCCTGTCCTCACACATGAGCACGGCCCGGTGCACTGCCGGCTGCCCGCCCAGGTACTGCAGGAACCGCCACATCAGGATGACGCCCTTGCCTTGCCCCCGGAAAGTGCGGTGCACGGCCAGGGCGCGGAGGTGGGCCGTGTGGCCCCCCGGCCGGTGCAGTGCCATCGACTCCTGCGAATATGCAGGGGACGTTATCCAGCACGTCTCTGTTGACACCTGCCTCCCAAACCAGCCCCCCCACCGGCCTCCAACTGGGGCTCCGTTCCTACCCACGGAGGGCCCCAAACTGGGAAGCATACCCTCAGCCCCGTGAAGGACCCTCTGGAAGGCCTTTGAACCCCCAAGAGGTGGGTCCTTTTGAGCTGGGAGAGGACAGAGGAAGGAATCCCAGCCCAGGGGCTCTTCTGCCTCCCTCTAAGCCAGAGAAGCCTGGGCCTGGTGGTGGCAGCCTCCCTCCCGGAGGCCGAGCCCCTCAGTCACCCTGCCCTCACCTGAGTGAGTTTCTCCTGGTCCCAAAGCGAGGCGATGATGAAAGCCACAAGGCGGCCCTCCTGGAACCAGCCCATGGACAGCTCGGGACACAGGGTCAGGAAGTGCTTGATCTCATCCAGATACAAGGGGCAGATGCCCAGGACAGAGATGAAGGCTGGCAAAGGAGGGATGGCGGTGGCTCAGTGGTCCCCATGCCGCTGGCCGCTGCACCAAGCGTCTGCTCAGAAGCAGGTGTGGTTTCCCACTCCCCTCCCCCACAGGAAACCAGGGGATTCAGGGCCCTGCCCATCCCTGCTTTGCTGTGCACACAACACACACACACATTCAATCTGATACTCTCGGGCCCCAGCCACCAAGGACAGGAGCTCCTCCCCAAGGGCAGACCCCGCGGGAGCCCGCTCACCTTCACGCTCAATCTCGAACACGCTGGTAGCATCCTCCGGGGTGAGGCAGCGAAACTCGCTGGCGGGAAGTGTGTGGCGCCGCTGGCGGCCTGGGGCCTTCAGGATCCCAGGCTGCAGGGGCGAGGCCTTGGGCTCCCGGTGGCCCGTGCTCTGTGTGGACATCCTGGATGCCGGTGCCTCCTCGGGGCGCTGCAACTTCAGAAGTGGCCGGAAAGGGCCCCCCAGCACCTATCGGAGGGGAGCAAGAGCCAGGGGCATGGTCAGCCTCTGCAGTAGGGGCGGGCCGGGGTGAGGGCACCTCTTGCCTCTTGTAGCTGGACCTGGGGTCAGGTGAGTCCCAAAGCAGGTCCTGGGGACTGTAAACATTGGTGCCCTCTCCCCACCTTTCCCTTCTCAGTCAGAGGTACCTGCGGGACAGGCCTTCTGAACCCCCGGGTCCGGCCTCACCGCCCTCCAGGGGCAGTGGGAAGGTCAGGCGCCCCGACACTGCTGCCCAAGGTCGGAGGGGGTCCACTGACCACTCCTAGCAAAGTTTGTCCTGTCTGCCCAGAAGGAGACTTTCTGGACCTTTGGGTGGAAGATTCCCCGGCTCCAGCTCTTTAGGCAGCTTCAGCCTTTGACGCTGGAGCAAAAGACCTTTACACCAGTGGTTCTCCAGGAACCTTCCCATTTACTCGGACGGCCTCAGACTGGACGGTGCGCGCCAGGGAAAGGCATCAGGAGAGCAGCGGTAGCCTGAGGGAGCAGGGAGTGGGCCTGGGGAGCATGGAGACTCCTGCCCCTGGCTCGCCCACCCCGCTGTGGAGCTTTGTCTCTCCCGGGTGCCCCGCAGATTCTTAGAGCTGGCCGTCCTTCCCTTACAAAGCCCATGGCTTCCGTATGTTCCTTGTCCCGCCTCCCCTACATTTTCTCCCTACATCCCGAAGCCCCAGGCCAGATAGCTCCTGTTCCTGAAGGCTGGGAGCCAGGGGGAGGGGACCCACTTACCAGCACCCTAAATAGGGGCCCGGTGTTCCTACCACAGAGCCGATACCCCTGGAGGTGGCCACAGGCACGGGAGCCAGGGAACTCTGGGACGCCTGCCACAGCAGGTGTCTGCAGGAACTCGTGATGCCCTCACCCATTTATAATCCCCCCCTCCCACCTCTAAGTCACACCCGCAGGACGGAGCCCTTTCCCCACCTGCTGAGGGTCAGACATCAGCCTGACACACTGGATACACAAGGGATTACAGTAATTGATTAAGGTCCCAGAATGTGGGCGGGGAGGAGCGCAGGGCTAAAACCTCAGGGGTCGGCTCTAATCCCTGCTCTGGCTGGGACAGGCGGTCACCCTTTGTGACCCAGAGGCTTGAGCAAGCCCACCCCGAGGGGCCTTCTGGCTCCTGCAGGCTGACAGGCTGCCATTTAGGGCGCCCGCTGTGTGCTGAGCTGCTGGTAAGAATATCCTTTAATCCACTGGGCAGCCCTGCCCAGGACTAACCCCACTTTACAGAGGAGGAGACTGAGGCTCAGAGAGGTTAAATAACTTGCTTAGAGCCTCCCGGCAAGTCTCAGAGACAGGTAAGTCACCCCCAGGTCTGTCTCCTCGTACCACGCTATTACAGGATGTGTTGATTTTCCGCACGGCAGATACACATCTTCACGGTCCTACTGACCATCAGACTGGGTCAGGGTCTCCCAAAGCAAAGGGAGCCAGTGGGTGCCCTGTCGGCCTTGGGAGGAAATGCCCAGATCTCAGTGAGCCTGGAGGGGCAGGCACGCCTGGAGGCCGCAGTATTCAGACCTTGCGGTGTAGACAGAGGCAAACCACTGATCACCAGACAAACCCCTCTGCATCCTGCCCTCATAAATTACTTCCTCCGTGTATATAAGCAACAGCCCTCCTTCCAGAACGTTCTGGGGAAAAGCCCCGGGTCCAGAAGGAAGAGTCGAAGCCTCATGCTCACTGCATGCTCATCGCCTGCCACAAAAACCAGCCGAAAGAAGCATGCGGTCCTCAGTGACTCGTGTCCCCCTGCCGTCACCCGGGTACTCGGCCAGGCCTCCCACACCTGCTATTACCCCGAAGCACTTAACCAACCCCGAGGTGGTGCCGCCACCCCTTTACAAGACTCCTGCTAAAGCTGGGCTCACGCCCTGGACCCGCAATCCCACTCGAACACCGAAAGAGCTAGAAGCGTCCCCAACTGGAAACAGCCCGAACAACCATCCACACTAGAAGGGACTGTGGAATATACGCAAAATGGAGGATTATCCAGCACTGAGAGCAAACGACCGTGGTGACATAGGGCACCACCAAGGACACTCACCCGACAGCACAGGGAACACAAGAAGCCCCCAAACAAGAGATTTGAAACAGAATCCATGCTGGGCGCCTGGGGGGCTCAGTCCGTTGAGCGTCCAGCTTCGGCTCAGGTCATGATCTCGTGGTTCGTGGGTTCGAGCCCTACGTTGGGCTCTGTGCTGACAGCTAGCTCAGAGCCTGGAGCCTGTCTTCGGATTCTGTGTCTCCCTCTCTCTCTGACCCTCCCCTGCTCACGCTGTCTCTCTCTCAAAAATAAATAAAACATTAAAAAAAATTTTTAATTAAAAAAAAAAAAAAGAAAGAAACAGAATCCACAAGTCCATGGATTGATTCTGTCGTAATTTCTGTTAGAAGCAGCAGCTGCCCAAGGCAGGGCTTCTGGGGTGCTGGTACCGTAACGTTCAGTTCTTAAATTGGATGAGGGAGGTGGAAATTCATTTTGTGGGAAATCTGTGCCCTTTTGTGTACGTATGTACGCTCTGCTTGAAGTTTACTTAAATATTCCAGAGAGTCTTCTACCTGATACGCCCGCTCCAAAATTCCTTGATTACCAATGACCTTAGCTGCAGCCCGTGGCCAAGGCTGCCCCCCTCCCAGGGCAGCATCAGCACCTGCTGAGAGGTCTCCCTTGGGAATCTTGAGCCCCAGTCCACGGACTCCTGCTCTTCCTTCTTCCCCACCTCCACGCCCCCAGACCTGCAGACTTCCCTTCTTGCCTCCAGCTCACCTCCTTCCCGCAGCCCTTCGCTCGTCCTTTGCCGGCACCTACCCCTGTCCTGCCCTATCAGGGCCTCGTTTCTACGCCTGCACTTTAGTGCTGATGTCCTGTCTATCCATTGCAAAAAGAGGGCCTGCTCTTGCCATGGTTCTGGACCCCTGCCTACGTGGCTCTGACACTGGGGTCCCCAGCCCAGCCCAGATGCCCACTGCACCCACCTTTCTGTGGGGTCCCTTCCTCCCAGGGCCTCTCTGCCCTGTGAGGCCCAGCAGAACCCCTAGAGCTTAACATGCCCCCCATCCAACTGCTACGAGGCACCCCCCATCTTTCCCCTTCTGGGGACCCCCAACAGACCTCTCAGGATGACCCAGAAGACCTCCTCATGCGTGGCTTTGGGGCCTGGTTGGGGAGACATGTCCAGGACCGGGGTTGGGCACCTCTACCCCCAACCTCAAGGTCTCAGGAAAGGCCTTCTCTCTGCTTCTCGGGCCCCGAGGCTCCACTGCGTCCCCTCACGCCCATCACCACCGTCCGGAGCCACCAGAGAGGAGGCTATTGAACCGGCCTCTCTTTTGATTGACCACTGTATGGCCCTGTACTTTCTGGAAAGCACCTCTAGACACACAGAACCTCAGAGACCAAGATAAGACATTATACTACACATGGCTAAACTGGGGGGCCTGCTCCCGCAAAGGGGCAGGGGAGGGAGAGGGAGGGCGATCTAGTCCCATCAACTGGAGGAACATGACAATACGCCATCACCAATGAGAGGGAAACACAAGGGTGAGGGCACACGGGGGTGACGAGGTCGGAGAAGGGCGCCCTCTACCGTGAAATTCAGAGACAGGTCAGGAGGGACTGCGTTCATCTCCAGCCCCCGCCTGGCTGACGGGTGATCGCTGCCGGCATTCCAGAACACCAACCACTTCCGGACACCGGGGCGTCCTTCCCCACAAGGCGCTGTCAGCAAATTCATCTGACCAACAGGGTGACCTCAGGGGATGTACCTTGTGAATAAGGTTGTCAGATTTAGCAAATAAAAATGCAGGAAGCCCCGTGAGTTTCGGATTTCAGATAAACAATTTTTTTAAGATTTTTTTAAATTTTTATTAGTGCAAAAAGGTGATTTTACTATCGCACGGGGACAGGACCCCGTGGGCAGAAAAAGCTGCCTGAAAATGTTACTTTTAAGTTATCTCTACACTCAACCTGGGGCTCGAACACACATCCCTGAGATCAAGAGTCACGCATGTTCCACTGAGACAGCCAGGTGCCCCATAAATAACTCGTTTTTAAGTTTATTTATTTATTTTGAGAGAGAAAGAGAATGGACCAGCAGGGGAGGGACGGGGAAAGGGGGGAGGGGGAGGGGCAGAGGACCCCAACCACCTGATGCTGTGCTGACAGCGGAGACCCCCACACAAGGCTCAAACTCAGAAACTGAGATCATGACCTTAGCCAAAGTCTGACGTTCAACCGACTGAGCCACCCAGGCGCCCCATCCCCACCAGTAATTTTTTTTTTAAGTAGAAGTCTGCCCTCTGCAATATTTGGGACACATTTATACTAAAAAAGTATTGATCTAAAATTCTGATTCCCACCTGAAATTCATGCAACACTGGATGTCAACTCTATTCAGATGCAAAAAAATATATTTTTAAATTCTGATTTTATTGGGCATCCTGTTTTATTTGGCTACTCTATGAGGTCTGAGAAAGAGAGTGGTCAGCACAGACGGCGGGGAAAGGGCTGTGAGAGAAACAAGAAAGAGTTGGGTGCCTGCACCAGGGCTCAGGGAAGAAGGTGCCAGAGCCTTGGGCAGGGCTAAAGCCCTTGGCTTTCCAACCCGGATCACGTACATCATGGTGTGACGCACGAGCCATCACTGTGACCTGTCCAACTCCCCCTGCTCTGAACTCAGTCTCCTCGTGCCTGGCCGCACACTGGGATCCCCTGGGAGCTTTAAAAAATTCTAAGCCTTGGGGCGCCTGGGTGGCTCAGTCGGTTAAGTGTCCGAGTTTGGCTCAGGTCATGATCTCATGGTCCGTAGGTTCGAGCCTGGAGCCTGCTTCGGATTCTGTGTCTCCCTCTCTCTCTCTCTCTAGCCCTCCCCTGCTCACACTGTCTCTCTCTGTCTCTAAAATATAAATAAAAAACATAAAAAAATTCCAAGCCTTGTGTCATCCCTCCCCCCCATTCTGGTTTTAAGTTCTGGGCTAGGGCCCCAGGAGCGTAGACCCTCCCCTGCCAGGGGCTTCCTCTGTGCTGCCGGGCCTGAAACCACTGCTCAAAGTACACATTCTTCAAGGGGCGCCCGGCTGGCTCAGTCAGTGGAGCATGTGCCTCTTGGTCTGTGGGTCATGAGTGTGAGTTGAGTTTATTAAAAAAGATACGCTGACCGATTGGCAAGACATCCCCCCTCCCCCATCTCATCCCTCCTCCCCCTCCCTGTCACCCGCACCATCACCTGCCGGGACTCTGATGCACACGGAGAGCCGGGCACAGGGCGGCGGCAGCGAGCATCCACCTGGGCCCCCGGTGAGTGACGCCCTATCCCAAGGCCTCCGGGAACGTCCCACACGGGGCTGCACCTGCTCTGCTCCCCCCCTCCCCTCAAGGTTCCCACCACAGGGCCCAGGGAGGCCACCTGGGGGAGACTGAGAAGTGGGCCCCCTGAGAGACAGGGCCCAGACACACTCTGATGAGGTCCCTGAGACCCCAATTTTCCATGCAGAGCGACGGAAGGCAGCCCTCTGTTACATCGTCTGTGCAACCAGTTGTATTTTTTATTTTTATTTTTTTAATGTTTAATTTTCAGAGAGAGACAGAGAGCGAGTGGGGGAGGGGCAGAGAGAGAGAGAGAGAGAGAGAGAGAGAGAGAGAGAAAACCCCAGGCAGCTTCCATGCTATCAGCACAGAGCCCAGTGTGGGGCTTGAACTCCCGAACCCTGAGATCATGACCTGAGCCGGAACCAAGAGTCAGACACTTAACTGACTGAGCCCCCCAGATACCCCCCTAGTTGCGTCTTTTGGTGGTTTTGCGGGCAGCTTGTTTCTCTTAACTCCTTCCCTGGACTTCCGATCTGCTCTTCATACCTTGTTGCACTGAGCACATTTTTTATTTATTTATTTTACATTTTATTTATTTTTGAGAGGCAGAGCATGAACAAGAGAGGGGCAGAGAGACAGGGAGACACAGAATCCGAAGAAGGCTCCAGGCTCTGAGCTGTCAGCACAGAGCCTGACGCAGGGCTCGAACCCACGAACTGTGAGATCATGACCTGAGCTGAAGTCAGACGCTCAACGGACTGGGCCACCCAGGCGCCCCATGAGCACATTTTGTCTTATTGAAGTTACCTTTTCAAACTTAGTCTGTTACATGCAGGCTCCCCGGGAAACAGAAACCGAGATAGAGGATTGCGTGCAGGGTCCTGGGGAGAACTCTTGGGAGACCCTGGCAGGGAGCAGGGGAAGCAGCCCTGGGCAGAGGGTCAGGTCAGCCGTGGTGATGCCACTGCCGCAGACTCCTCAGCCCATCTCCTCGTGGGAGCTCGGGAGCCAGGAAACCCTCCAGAGACGCCCAGACTGAATGCAGCCGGGGGCAGACCTCTCTGTCCTGCATTGACCTTGGTTGAAGCAGCTTCCGGAGCTGAGACCAATCCTGCCAGCCAGGGGCTGGGTGCTCTGGATCCTTCTCTCCGAGCTGCCAAGAGCCACCCTGGCAGTGTGTTAGCACCAGCTTCCGGGGTCCTTGCCAGGGTGATAAATCGTGCTGTGGGGAGAAGCGGAAGTTTCCAGAACTACATACTCACCTTATCCAACTTGATGCTCTGCCACTCTTGGCCCAGTGTCCTTGACTCCCACGTTCTCCCAGCTCCTGTCGGTACCATCGTCCGGCACCTATGGGCCCTTCCAGGTCCAGCCTTTCTCCTCCCTTGGGTGGCCCAGCACACGACCGGCCGGGTTATGCTGTGACTTAGACCCAGCTTCTGGTCTGGTCCTTGGGGGTGGGGCGAAGGGTTGGCGCTTGTCTTACAAGGAAGAGTCTTGTCTTCCATCCAGGAGAGAGCACTACCCTGTCACAGGGAGGAGGCGCCACACCTGGGAGGGTCCAGAAGGCTCAAGGAGATGTTCTCAAGGCTTTGAGATTTTCGAGTGCAGCGACTCAGATATCATCAGATGTCTCAGAGTCTCCGTCTTCCCAATGAGGGTCCTCCTTGGCATAGCTGACTCACTAAGGCTGGGAATTCCACCTCCTCTGGGGCCCTGCTGGTCTTACTAACTCCAGGACCTGATCTCCTACTCTTCTCTGGTCCCTAGCCTCAGGAGGTGAGTTTCTTCGCACGCTGCCTAGGAGACTTATATGCTGAGCCTTGAATTGGTGACCCATCACCCATAGCTTTTCACTGTCTCTAGTCTGACTGCCCCCCGGCAATAGGCATGAGATCGCATCGTCCGTACAAGGACCACGTTCCCATACCTTGCAACTGCTGCAAAGTTTTTTGTTTTTTTTTTAAATTTTTGACAGACAGTGAGCGGGGGAGGGGCAGAGAGAGAGGGAGACACAGAATCCCAAAGAGGCTCCAAGCTCTGAGCTGTCAGCACAGAGCCTGATGTGGGGCTCGAACTCACAGACCACGAGGTCATGACCTGAGCCGAAGTCGGACGCTTAACCGACTGTGCCACCCAGGCGCCCCTGCCTGAGAGGTACCACTGGTACCCAACCCAGTTTGTTGCCCACAAGTTTTAGCAATTGCACCACTGCAGTGTGCCGGGGGCCAGAATGTCACACCTGCCACTACTGTGGGACTCCTCATTAGTGAGCAGATGACCCACTTCTAGAATCCCACTATCTTGTTTTAAGTTTATTTATGTATTCATTATTTTTTATTTTTTTAAGATTTAGAGACAGAGACAGAGACAGAGCATGAGCAGAGGAGGGGCAGAGAGAGAGGGAGACACAGAATTGGAAGCAGGCTCCAGGCTCTGAGCTGTCAGCACAGAGCCCAATGCAGGGCTCAAACTCACGAACTGTGAGGACATGACCTGAGCCAAAGTCAGATGCTCAACTGACTGAGCCACCCAGGCGCTCCTCTTTATTTGTTTTTGAGAGAGACAGAGAGAGCAAGAGGAGGAAGGGCAGGGAGAGATTGGGAGAGAGAGAATCCCAAGCCGGCTCCACACTGTCAGTGAGAAGCCCGATGTGGGGTTCGAACTCACTAACTGTGAGATCACGAGACCATGTCCCAAGCTGAAACCAAGAGTCGGACACTCAACTGACTGAGCCACCCAGGCTCCCCTAGAATCCCTCTTAGAGTCCATTCCCTGGGATCACACTTGGCACCACTTATGGGTCAAATTGCCCAGGAAACAGACTTGAAGACTGGGAGGCAGTTTACTGGGAGTGCCGGCCGTCAGGGAGCAAGGTCAGCAGAAGCCGGCGGAGGGAGGAGTTTCACCTTGATGAGGACGCTCCAGTAGGAACCTCAGCTGATTACAGGGGGGGCTCCGAAGCTGGGGGGCCCTTCCCAGGTGTCCTGAATGGAGGTGAGAAGGCCAGGCTTTGTTCCTCCTTACGGAGCGTCAGCGGATGAGTGAGGCCCCTTCTCTGGGCCGGGGCGGTACCAGCGGCCAGCGCCCGGCAGTGGGGGGAGGAGTTCTTGGGATCTGAAGGTGGCTTTGGGCTGCACACCACAGTATCCACTGACGCCCGTCTCCCCAGCAGGCTTTCGAATGCCCTGGAAAACAGAGCCCGGGTGGAAGTGTGGCATTGTGTCCCCCCCCCACCCCTGCCCGCCAACTGGAGCCGGTGTCTATCAACTAGGTGTTGATTCTTCCGTTGAGGAGGATGGCATTTAGCTTCTTGACTTCCTGTGGATTTATTTTGAAGCCTCATTTGCATAGACTGGTTTCACTGCAGAGCCGAGCAGAGCCCGGTCCTTACTTGGGGTTCAATATCTGACATATTACACAGGCAGCTTCCTCGGGGACCTTCCAGACCTTTCTGGAATGAAGGTGTCAAAGACAGGGAGGGATCGCCATCTCCTGGAGAAAGAAGGGACCTACGGCTCCCTGGAGCCCTGCTGTCCGAGAGAAAGGTCACGTGAGCCCCATCTGTGATTTTCATTTTGTCATAGCCACATGAAAAAGAGCCAAAAGACACAGGTGAGCTTGATTTTAATAACATACTTTATTTTGGGGCGCCTGGGTGGTTCAGTCGGCTAAGCGTCTGACGTCAGCTCAGGTCATGATCTCACGACTTGTGGGTTCGAGCCCCGCATCGGGCTCTGTGCTGACAGCTCGGAGCCTGGAGCCTGCTTCGGATTCTGTGTCTCCCCCTCTCTCTGCCCCTCCCCCACTCACGTTCCATCTCTCAAAAATAACTAAACATGAAAAAAATTTAAAAATTATATATTTTGGGGCACCTGGGTGGCTCAGTCGGTTAAGCCTCCGACTTCGGCTCAGGTCAGATCTCACATTCGTGGGTTCGAGCCCCGCGTCAGGCTCTGTGCTGACAGCTAGCTCAGAGCCTGGAGCCTGTTTCAGATTCTGTGTCTCCTTCTCTCTCTGACCCTCCCCCTCTCATGCTCTGTCTCTTCTGTATCAAAAATAAATAAAACATTTTAAAAAATTAAAAAAAATAAAAATAATATATTTTATTTAACCCAATACATATACAATAAGGTTATTTCAACAAGTAATCAATATAAAATTATTAATGAGATATTTTGGGTTTTTTTTGCAAACGAGTCTTCAAAATTCAGTGTATATTTTACACTTACCGCACACGCCGATTTAGACTAGCTGCATTTCAAGTGCTGAAGAGCTGCCTGTGGTTGGAGGTTACCACAGATGACGGCACAGATCTAGAGGCTGAAGTCCGAGGAGAGAACGAGAGAATGTGCGTGTTCGTGTGTGCATGCATGTGGGGTGAGTGTGCATCTGTGAGGGGTGTGTGAATGTTCCTCACCACGTATAAGAAACAACGAGAACAGGGCACTGGAAGAAAAACACAACAGAGGTGTCAGGTCCCAGGGACCCGAGGACACATCCAGGGCCGTTGCGGGAGGTTGGCTGGTTTTGTTCAATCACTCAACAAAATTCTTTGGAGTCCCGGGCGCCTGGGTGGCTCGCTTGGTTGAGTGTCCAACTCTTGGTTTCGGCTCAGGTGATGGGCTCACGGTTGATGGGTTTGATGCCCACGTCGGGCTGATGGTGTGGAGCGTGTTTGGGATTCTGTGTCTCTTTCTGCCCCTGCCCTGCTCTCTCTCTCAATCTCAATCTGAAAATAAATAAACTTAAAAAAAAAAATCTTTGGAGCACCTCTTATGCATCAGACCTGTGCTGGATCTGGGGTACAAAGATGAAGAAGGGACAACAGAGGGGAATAAACACAAAAACACAGGTGTTACCAGGTAAGTGGGGGGCCTAAGCAGGGGTGCTTGGAGGGCTTCTTAGATAAGAAGGCACAATCCGGGTTTTGTGAGATGAAGAGAAGTTCTTTAGGTAAAAACAGGAGTTGAAGTCAAGACATACATTCTTCCAGGCAGAGGGCGAACAAGTGAAAAGGCACCAGGCACCAAAACTCAGGGTCCTGGAGGAGGCAGCCCAGGCTGGAGCATGGAGCCTGTGCGTGGGGTGCACAGCCGGAAGACCGGGTTGGAGGTAGGTAGAGGGACTTGATTCTAGAAGGTTCACCTGGGCCTGGAGAGCCACAGAAAGATGGTAAGCCAAGAAGCTGGATGATCGTGTCTGCATTTTGCAGCTCCTTGGCGACAAGGTGGCACATCGTTTAGGCAGCAGGGGGAAGGGTGTATGGGGGTGGAGCCTGGGCCGGGGGAGGGGCAAGGTAAGGAGGCTACAACAAGGGGGGGGGGCGGGGAGAAGGGCGGGAGACGGAGATGAGCTAAGCCCAGCAGGTAACCACTTCTCAGGCTGCAACACTGAACAGACCCCACGTCATCTATTCACCAGGTCCGTGAAATTCTCAATGGCCCTAAGAAGTAGGTACTATTATGATTGCTAATTCACAGAAAGGAAACCGAGGCTCACTGAAGTGGTATAGCCCGCCCAAGGGCACACAGCGAGTCAGTGGCCGCGCAGGCTTCCAACCCAGGTCCGTCTGATGCTGAGACCCTGCTCCTAGGCACCAGGGCGCCAGGGCACCGCCCCACCTCCCCACTGGAGCCGTTCTGGAGCTGGGGGGTGCGGGAAGGGGGTAGAGGGGCCACGGCCTGGGCTTTGATTGCACGTGGAACTTAAGATCAAGGGTTAACCCCCAGGTGGCCAATTTGGTACCCAGGTAGGTGATGCGCCATCAACCTGGGTGAGGAGTCTGGGAGGAAAAAAAATGGGTTTGGGGGAAGATGTCACTTTGTGACATTTGGCCGGTCATCCAGGACACACCCACGAGTTGGTGCTGAGGAGAAGGCCCTGGCCTGGCGATCCCGGACTTGGTGGCGAGGAGAGTGTCGGGCATGACAGCGACAGCAGCCGTACTGTTTTGAGCTGGTCCGGTGGATTTGCTGTCCTTGGCCCCTGTATCCGCAGGAAGGAGGCAAACGGGGTGGCCCTGCCAACCCTGGGCTCTCACGAATTACTCCATCTTTCCCCTGTTGCCCCTGGTACAGAGCGTTCTGCTTTGTGGGTCGCAACCATTCCTCGGAGTCAGGGGTGAGAATGGCCAAGAGCCAACCCATCTGGGTCCTGATCCTGACTGCCCTGCAGGGTGATCTTGGGCAAATCCCACGGGTCTCCCAGGGCATCGGTACAAAAAGGGGTAAGGCTCTAAGGGCAAGAAGGACTCCTTTAATTCCCAAAGCCCATGATTGTGGAGTAACCCAGAGCTGGAGCCTCAGGCAAGGGCATCCCAGCTGAAGACCCCAGGCACCCTAGAGCCTCCAAACAGGTCCTCCAGGATAGAAGGAATTCTCTGGGCCCATCTGGATTCACTCATACAGGGAGGCTTGGAAAGGCCAGGACGGCTGGGGCTCCCCCATGGGGCAGCGTGAGGCCCTGTGGCCCGTGCACACTTCTTTAACCCAGTGGCCTTGTAAGATAGGGATAAGGCAGGGCCTGCTTCCCAGAGATCAGTTCAGGCTGCCGTGACCTCTGATGCCAGCACTTTAGCAAGGGGAGTGGCCGGACTGGTTCAGTTTCTTGCCGGCGTATTTGTGAATAAGCAAAATTCTCCTGAGAAGAAGCTCTGTTCCCCAAAAAAGGCTGGGTATTCGGGCCATGAGAGGAGGGGTTTCTCCACTGGGGAATGAAGGTTTTTTTTTTTTTCATTCAACAATTATGAAAATAAAATCTAAGTCACTGTTCCCGTTCCAGCTCACCCCCCTCACCAGCTTGGGTGTGGTGTGGCTGGGAGCTCGGGAACCGGGAAGGAGTCAGCTTGGCTGGAGCACGCCACGTCTGAGCGAGGTTAGGAGGGACGGACTGAGCCTCTTCTTCTAAACGGACTCTGATGCAGCTCAAACTGGGGGGCGACAAAAAAGGCTCAGTCAGTCAAGCGCCCGACTGGGACTCAGGTCATGATCTCATAGTCCGTTCGAGCCCTGCGTTGGGCTCTGTGCTGACAGCTCAGAGCCTGGAGCCTGCTTCTGATTCTGTGTCTCCTTCTCTCTCTGACCCTTCCCTGCTCACTCTCTGTCTCTCTCAGAATAAAATAAAGACATAAGGGGAAAAAAAGGCTGAGAGAGACCACCGTCAGCTGCTTGGATGTAGAGGACAAAGGCAGGAAACTGACCGAATGGAGGACCAGGAACCTCGGGCCTTTGACACCCCCTGTTACAGCACATAACTGAGCACCAAGGCCGGTGCCGGGCACTGTGCTAGGTACTGGCATGACAGGCATACCCAGGACACGATCCATGTGCTCACAAGCAGTTTTGTTCATAAGGGAGAGATCAGCGTTCGAACCCAAAGACTTACCTACAACCTAGCAGTTTCCTGGGGGGAGGGGGACAGCACAGTGTTGGCATGAAGCTTCACAAAAGAAGGGCTCATACTTCCTGTCTCACAGAGGACTAATCTATGTAAAGGTGGAAAATCTATGTAAAGCACTTAGTATAGTACCTGGTATTAAGTTACAGCTCAGTAAGTGGTAGCTATTATTAGACATTGTTACAAGAAGCCGCAGAATAAACACGGTGTATCTCCCTGGAGTGCCGATTTTGCTCAGTGATGAGGGAGGAAGTACATTCTTTTTATATTAAAACAAACACAGACATAAGCTAGAGTAGGGTGCAAAACTCACTTGGATTTAAAAAAAAAATTTTTAATTTTATTTATTTACCTTGAGAGAGAGAGTCAGAGAGTGCACAAGCAGGGGAGGGGCAGAGAGAGAGAGAGAGGGACAGAGAGAATCCTAAGCAGTGCCGTCAGCGCAGAGCCCAATTCGGGGCTCGAACCCAGGAACTGTGAGATCATGACCTGAGTCCAGATCAAGAGTTGGCCACTTAACTGGCTGAGCCACCCAGGTGCCCCGTCGCTTGGATTTTTGACACCAAAGATACTGAGCTCATCAGTGCCCTGCCCTGTCAGCCTACTTGCTTGCTCCTCATTCGTACCCCGCCCCCCCCACCCCTGCATCCCTTGATAGACACAAGAACTAGAAAAGCCCCTGCACTTGGAGTCTGGAAACCTGGGTTCCAACTTGGCTCTGCAGGTAAACACGTTGTGACTCTAGGCACTGATTTCCTTGGGCCCTGTTTCCCTTGATGAAATGGGGTTACGTACACCTATATCCAGGATTGTGATAATGCGATAATGTATGTGAACGTGCCCGGCACATTACCTGACCAATAACAGGTACTCAATAAAATGTTAGGTTGTCAGGGGGTGAGGGGAAAGGGCAAAGGGCAGGTGAAACGGAAGCTATTTATTGCTGGTGAGTCTGCCAGGTCTTTATGGGGGAGGGGGTGGGGGAACTGAGTCTTCCCAGCAGTGATTCCTGATGGCCATTCACACTCTGTGGTCTGGAATAGGAATGCCATGGTTTGTGATCCAGCTTGGCCCCTAAAATGTACCCTATGTCCCCTTCCTCATTTGGCTCATTTGGCCACAGTTTTTCTATATTTTAGTATGTGAGTTTTCTAAGATTTGGGTCCATTGACAACGACCCCATCCCTAATATTACATCAAAATTCTAGAAGCACTTGGCTCGGGACATGTTCTATACTTAGGCCGCCATCTTGGCTTCATGTATGTCCTTATGACTTTTCCATGAGGGTAGTCCTGTATCCTTGATGGCCTGAAAACTGCTCAAGGAACAGGGACCCTGCCTTTGTCACAGAACCGAAATACTGTCCTATTGAACCACTTTACTAATCTGTCATTGATTTTCTTGCAGAAAAATGAGGAAAAAATGATTTTGACTGGGAAAGGTTAGGGCCATAGTCTGAGTATTCTTAATTTCCTTCTAAGAACCCATTAGGAATTTGTCCTCTGAGAATGTATCTAAATCTATTTTATTAAAGTTTTATTTATTTATTTTGAAAGAGGGAGAAAGAGAACCAGTGGGGGAGGGGCAGAGAGAGAGGAGACAGAGGATCTGAAGTGGGCTCGGTGCTGACAGCAGAGACCCCAATGCAGGGCTTGAACCCACAATCCATGATGAGATCATGACCTGAGCCGAAGTCGGATGCTTACCCAACTGAGCCCCCCAGGCGCTCCTGCCTGAGTGTATCTAAATCTTTTGGAACTTACTAACTGGGCACATTAGCATAGTTACTTTTTATATTTAATTTAATTTATTTATTTTTTAAGTTTATTTATTTTGAAAGAGAGAATACAAACGGAGGGGAAGAGAGAGGGAGAGAGAGAATCCCAACCAGGCTCTGCACTGTAAGCAAAGAGCCCCATGCGGGGCTCCAACTCACAAACTGAGAGATCATAACCTGAGCCAAACCCAAGAGTTGGAGGCTCAACTGACTGAACCACCCAGGTGCCCCCACTACCTTTTATGTTTTCAAATGGCAACATGGAGCAAACCATAAGTATAGCAGTTCTACCTGTCTAGACTTTTAGTCTAGGAAGGGAGGGTTGAAATATTGTAGCAATGGTTAAGCTTCATTAAAAATAAAATACACTTTATTTTTATTAAGTGTATGTCAGGCACTATCCTATTTCCTTCAATCCTCCCAACTGCCTGATGAGACATACACTCCTATTACCACCCCTATTTTTCGGATGAGAAAATTAAGGTGAAAAAAAGTTTATCAGTTTACCTACCTTTCCAAGATTACTAAGTGGCAGTGCCAAATACTGGAATCCATGGGTCCATCCCACTCCTAACTACCTCACTATCCTACCTCTTGCCATGGTACTAAGCCTCATGGAGCTTTGAGCCCTCCTACATGGGTTTAAAGCCAAACCATAGGGGCTACTGATGCTTGATTATCTTTCTAATCTTTCTCTGGACCCCTTTCACCAGCCCCTTGACCCATCCCTGAGGAGTCATGATCTGCCAAACTTTGCGTGGAATGTCACTCTAGATACATTCTCTACATATCTTTTATAGCCTTGCTTACAAGCTGCCTTGGAGTTGCTTTTTAGCTACTTAATATGTATGTTTTGTCTCTCCAACCAGATTGTAAACACCTAGAGGACAGGGACGGTATCTTGCTCTTTCCTACCCTTCCCAGTGCGTAGGATTAGGGCTGGGGACGCCGAGGAGGCTCATCAAAGGTTGCTGACCGCCTCCGGACCATCCTCTGCCCCACCTCGGCCACGCCCCTTTTCCTCTGTGACCGCTCCACTTCCTCCTCCGGGGTCCCCGCGCCCATTACTTCCCTCCCGGCCCCGCCCCTCCCTCGGGGACTCCACCCCCCCGCCCCACCCCCCTCCCCGCAGCATCTCCAGCGTCCCCTAGCGACGAGGCAGGAGCTCCTAGCAACCGCATCTCGGTTCCCAGACAACGGCGGCACGTAGGGCCA
>NC_043716.1:53927044-53929073 GCF_006229205.1 Suricata suricatta | reverse complement strand
CGCTCCCCCGCCCCACCCCCCGCCAAGGGGCTTCCACGCCGCGCCGCGCTTATGGGGTGTCGGCCTCGCGATGATGTATGTGCACCCGCTACCGTGGGCAACTCCCGGGGCGGCGAGGCGCGCTCGGCATGACCCCAGTGCGGCGTTTTGCTGACCCCCAACGAGCCACATACTGCATTGTGCATCAGGCCGTGCCCGGTCCGTGCAGGGAAGGGTTGTGGGCGTTCCAAAACAAAGATAGAGGTGACCATCTCGGGCCACCAGTAAACCCAAGAAGTTCCCTAAATGACACAGAATGCGTTAGTAGGGGTCAAGAAACCCCAACCCCCACCTCTCTCTCTTTTTAAAACCTTGTTGCCTCGTTTTAATGGCTGCGGGGAACTTTGTGAGTAAAATCATTAACAATCAGAGCCGTGATATTAATAGTGGGGGGTGGGGGTATGTGACAGCTGCGACTGGAATCGATGACTTCCAAGTGCAGTTGGACTTCTTGAGAAAAATACTACAGATCCACGGATGGAGAGGAGCCACCCGTTCGGAAGCCTGCAGGTTTCTTCCTGGCCTGAGGCTGTGAGACGAACATCAGACTCCCATATGGCGTTGGGGTGATGCTGCTGGATATTGCAGTTTTACTAGTGAAGGGGTTTATCACCGTAAACCCCCAAACCTTGAACCAAGGTTGGCTCGATGGCGGCTTAGGTCATGTTTTCCTGAGTGTGAGTTCCTATCAGTGGTTCACACACACGCACACACCCCTGTATCTTTCACCCCTTCTTCATCTCCTCCTCTTCCTCCGCTTCAAGAAAACACTTCTCAGCAGGAATCGGGCCTGTGCTGTTGACTGGTCTGATTGCAGGGAGGGCCACTGGACAAGGTAATCTGGGTTTCTCCCAGGGGCCAGGCCACCCTGCAGAGGGGGCCTGTGATAACCGCTCTGGCGGGGGAAAGGCCCCTCTCCCAGGAAGAGCCCGTGCACCATTTCCTAGCGCCACACATGACTCTTGGTCCCGGCAGTCTTTGTGCTTGCCAGAAGTCCGCACACGGGGCCCCTGGCTTCCCCTCAGAGAAATGCAAACCAAGGCACTAGCTGCCCTGACTCCGAAAGAAAATGACAAGTTCATGTGCAAGAAAAAAAAAAAAGTGGAAAAATCCTACTTTTTATAGCGCGGAATGGGAAGACTTGGGCTCTTTATGCCGTGTTTCTGCGTCTAATAGCACATGGCGGCTCTTGTCTTTCTGTGGGTTTAAAAAAAAAAAAACACACCCAAAAACTGTTTCTCCCTGTCTTCTCCAGAGGTTTGGGAATGCAGCTCATTTCACTGTGTCATGGCCTCCTGCCCCAGGGCCTCAGGCTGGCAGGCCAAGTTCACGACCGGGAGCTGCCATGTTTATCAGTTGTTGTTCCTGTTCATCTTGACTTTGGTGGTTAACTTTGTTTACGGGGTTAAGTTCTGCCTGCCTCCTTCCACCGTGTAGAATTATACACAGAGTTTGACTTAAAACACCTCTTTAGGAATTGAATACCAAATAGCTGGAAGGCGCGTGCTCGGGTATACTTTGAAGCTGGCCTCTTGCGATTTGCTTTGAATTTGTTGAAACCCAGTTGTGGCTCCAGCGGGGGTGTTTTCCTTGCCACCGTGGTGTCTGTAGCTTCTGAGCTTAGGGCTTAGGAACCTTAGAAGTGGTGGCACGTAGGTGCCCATTTGTGGATGGCAAGACCTAGTTCTTTTTTTTCTTATTATTAAAAAAATTTTTTTTAATGTTTTATTTATTTGAGAGAGAGAGAGAGAGAGAGAGAGAGAGAGAGACAGCGTGAACCGGGGAAGGGCAGAGAGAGAGGGAGACACAGGATCCAAAGACAGACTCCAGGCTCTGAGCTAGCTGTCAGCACAGAGCCCGACACGGGGCTTGAACCCATCAACCGTGAGATCATGACCTGAGCCGAAGTTGGACGCCTAACCAACTGAGCCACCCAGGTGCCCCCAAGAGTTGAACTCTTAACTGACTGAGCCACCCAGGCGCCCCAAGA
>NC_043716.1:53923099-53926944 GCF_006229205.1 Suricata suricatta | reverse complement strand
AACTGAGCCACCCAGGTGCCCCCAAGAGTTGAACTCTTAACTGACTGAGCCACCCAGGCGCCCCAAGAACCAGTTCTTTTAGGACTTGAGAGTGGGTTTGCGGGGGAGGGGAGCTATGCACCTGGAGCCCTGACCAGGGTGGTGGGGGTGGGTCCTGGGACCTTGCACTTTCCGAAGTGGTTTAGGAAGGCCCCCCCCCCCCCCCCCGCCACTTCTCCTCGTAAATCCGTGTGGAGGTGACAGTGTGCTGTAAAGCAAAGACCATCAGGCCAAGGCTGAGCATTTCGGTTCCGAGTCCTACTCCATCTCTAATTTGGTTATGAGATCTGAGAACCCACATACTGACAGAATAATGTGGTGACGGTATCGAGAAATGTATTTCTTTTTAAAGCTGCCACCTCTTGGCATTTTTTAAAACAGTACCCTTTTAGTGTGGAGAGTTTAGGAGGCTATGGGGTATTTTTGTAGTTTTTGGGTTAATTTGCTGGGCAGCGAGTAAAGGCTTAATAATAGTCTCTTAATTTAAGTTTGAAACGAACAAATGCACGAGGAGAGATGAAGAGACGGGCCAACATGTCTACGCCCTCCTGGCCCCTTCAGTGAAAATTACCAACGGAAATCAAATAAGCATCTTCCTTGAAACGGCAGAATTTATGGGCCAGTTCCTGAGGCTTCCAGCAGCCAAAGTTAAGCGTCTTTAGGACTTAAAAGAAACATGAAGTTTGTGCTCCTTTCTGTCCTGTCCTCTGACCCCTCAGCATGGTGGCAGACCTAGCCCCTTGACACTCTTCCTCCGATGTCCTGTGTCACCTGCCCCCTCCCCATCAGCGACCATCCCCGAGGAAACTTTTGGAATAAAGCCAAATGCCGACAGTCTCTTTGCCTTCTTGAGCTCCGGCTAGACCTGGCAGGTCTTTCTGGTCTCTAGCAGTCGTGTGTGGACCCGACGGCCCCCGTAAGGAAGAGAACAGACTGCTGTCCGTCTGTCCATGTTTGGGGGCTTCCTGGTTGGCTTTCCATCTCTTGTGCGCTGTTTTTTGCTTTGAGTTACCACAACATCCAGGAGTCTCTCCTGGTTTGAGATTTGAGTCTCCAAATTAAGCTGTCTCTGTGGTCACGCTGCTTTTTAAAGGCTGTGTGTGTGTAGTAGCCCTCATGACAGGCCCCTCTGGAATTGGCTTTTCAGTTTATTTTTGGCTTCTGCTCAGGCCAGTATTTCCATTGGGCAAGCTAGTTAGGTGTGGCATCGAGGTGTGGGACGCCGGCTTCGCCTCACTGGTCCAGGTGCTGGACCTATTAAAAGTAATTGTCCTTAGTGACGTAACAGGAAGAAGTTATGTAAGGTTAGCCACGATGCGGGACCCGGTGCCCTTTATTCAGATAGGATCACAGCACTTGTAGACTCGCACGGCCACTCTGTGATTTTGTCCTTCGTCCTTTGGTCCCCCCTCTTCTGACCTCTGGGACTCCGTGCTGTGGTGGCACCTGGGTCTCACTTGCCACCTCAGGGCACCAAGTGAAGGCTGTGTGTTTGTGGCCTGTGACTGGAAGTCAAAACCCTTGGGTGCTCTTCCCAGCCGTTACCTATTCTGAATGACCTTGACCTAGTCACTGCCTCATTTTCTCTCTGCATAAAACACAAGATCTGTCTCCTAGCCCCTGAAATGAGCCTGAACCAGAAACGTAGCTGAGTGGTGTGGCCACTTGGCTACGAGCAGACAGCGTCCTGATGTCCGCCCAACAGAGCCAGCCGCCCCACCCTGTCCCTTCAGGAGATCACTTCCGTGCATCACAGGGGGTGCTGCACCCGAGAGGCACCCTGGGAGGCCAAACATGCGCCCGAGGGGTTGTGTCAGCGGTGTGGAGGCTCCTCATTGATGGTGTTGTTGCTCTGGATCTGGCGAATTACAGAGAGGACTTTTTTTTTTTATGTTTTATTTATTTTTGAGACAGAGAGAGACAGAAGATGAGCAGGGGAGGGGCAGAGAGAGAGGGAGACACAGAATCTGAAGCAGGCTCCAGGCTCTGCGCTGTCAGCACAGATCCCGACACGGGGCTCAAACCCACGAACCGTGAGATCATGACCTGAGCCGAAGTCGGACGCTTACCCAACTGAGCCCCCCAGGTGCAGTCTCTTTAAGACTCTACTATAAATACTCACGAACTTCACTCCTGTCTTACTTTGTACACATTTAAAGTAACACCTGCCAGGGGCTCCCAGGTGGCTCACTGGGTGGAGCATCTGACTCTTGATTTCGGCTCAGATCATGATCCCAGGCTCATGAGATCAAGCCCTCCGTCAGGTTCTGCACTCAGCATGGAGCCTGCTTAAGATTCTCTCTCTCTCCCTCTCTCTCCCCCTCCCTCCCTCCCCCTCTTTCCCTCCCTCTACCCCCTCCCTATCTCTTCGTCCCTCCCTCTCTCTGTTCCTCCCCACTCTCTCCAAAATAAATAAATAAATAAATAAATAAATAAATAAAGTGATGCCTGCCAGAGTCTGCCGGCCTCCAGGGAGGGATGGAATGAGTATATTATGTGTGTGTTTTCCGGAATCTGGAGGATGTCTTTTGAAATTTCCAAAAGAATGAATTACAGGGATGGTAGAATATTGCTTTTATATTTTAAAATAATAATATGGACAAGCATTGTGTAGCGTTACTATGTGCCAGGCCCTCTGGGTGCTTTATGCGTATTACTGAGTGCTCCCCACAACCCTGTGAATTAGGTACTATTATTATCTGCACAGTTTGGAGGAGGAAGCTGAGAGGCAGAGAGGTTAAGTAACTTGTCCAGTGTCACACTGCTGAGTGGAGGAACCTGAATACAAATGGAAGTCAGTGCAGCTCTCACCTGACACTGTGTAAGTTCAGCCTTCGGTGATCAGTACTGTGTCGAGTGCCTGGTTAAACATGAGTCACAGACCCTGTGGTTGGTGTTCATCACCCAGTCGTTAAACACTTGAGAGTCCTAGTGGAGAGGAGGTAGCCCCAGCTAAGGAGAGAGGAAGGAGCACGCTGTTGGGTTGGGGGGCAGGTGTACCAGTGGCCAGGGGAGAGGGCGATCGCGCCGGGGGCCGGATGGGAGGGGCGCCAGGTTGGCACTTGTGACTTCTGTTCTGCTTTTTTCCTTCCCTGGCCCCGCCGTCATTCTCAAAATAATTGTCAAAACACACATTTTCTTTCCGGAGAACCTGTGAGTGCCCTTAGGTGTTGAATGAAAGCCAGCTCTGTGCGGTTCACTCCAACACTGGCTTATTCCCCCCTGCACCTCCCGGACCAGAAGTCCGGCGAACGGGCGTGTATGTGTTCTTAGCAATGGTCAGCGTTAGGAAATGCAGCTTGACCTCCTGCCCCCAAAGACCTGTCCCCTTTCTCGCTGCGGTTGTCGCCTTCCTGCTGGGAATGCTGAGTCATGAGACGGGTTCGGGAGGACTCCTCGGAGAGAGGCTGCGTTCCTTCTCCTTCCGTCGCCCCGAACTGGACTGTGCTCTTGGCCTTCTTTTTGGTTTAGGACATTAAAGGTCCTGTTGCGCCCTCCCCGTCCCCACTTCACTGTTATCCCTTTTTTTGCCCGTTTTCCTGTTCCATCAAGACAAATCTTGGTCTCTTTTTTGCTGTTGTGCCCAGGGGCCTCATGGAATCCAGTGGAACCTCTGTGGGGCCAGCACTGTACAAAAGGGATGCGGTGGTGGTGCTAACGTGAATCAGCATTGACAACAGCACTGGGCCCATGATCAGTGTCAGCTGCCCCTGGGGTCCCCTCACAGTGGATTTAGGGTCATCTTGTAAAGAGCCATTCTGTGGTCGTAACTGGGAGGGCGTGATCCGCGCCCCTGTTACTACTGA